>NC_092875.1:384580552-384805552 GCF_028372415.1 Notamacropus eugenii
AGAGGCCTGAGGCTACCCGAGTCTTCCCTTACCTCTATCGGAGGTCTTCGGTTGGCCAAACCGGATGCTCGTATGAGAGAAAGGACGTTCCAGAGTCGAACAAGGATTGAGCTTTATTTCAGGGTCTAGTTACAAGTGCAGGGGAATTCTTCCTTAGGAGGGAGCGAAGAATCTCCCAAGGAGGCAAAGATCTTACAATAAGAGATTGGAAGTAGAAGTGTAAGTGGGGAGAGAGGGGGAGGGGAGAGAGGAGAGAGGAAAAGCGGAGCCTTGTTGTCCTCACACCTGGCCCCTCTGCCCAAGAGAACTTTCAGGCGCTCCTGATCCTACTTAAGCTCTCCAGCCGCATAGTTTGCATCTGAATACCGTGCTGTTAGATAACAATAGTGTGCCCAGATCTGGGACAATCTCGAGGGCGGGGAGAGCTCTCTCCCATCACGTTTCTCACGGGAAGAGGCGGAAATACACGAGATAGCTCGGTTCACCTCGATTCCCAGTCGTTTCCTGGGGGGGCCTCGTGAGAACTCTAAGATTTAGAAGTTCCCACCTTTACCCGCCCGAGACTGTCCACATGGAATTGAGCTTCCATCCCCAGCAAATAAATATACATTTCTCGAGATTTACTGGTATTGTTTTCCTTAATAAGAATGTAAACAGTTTGCACATATTGAAAAACAAGTTGTTGTTATTTTTTTTTTTCTCCTGGACACCTTTTAATGCCTCATTTGAGACATGATTGAAGACTGAATTTTCTATGAAGCTCTGGACTTATCATCAGTGAAGTCTGGAAATCCCTTATTTCACTGGAAGTCCATATCCTTTCCTGAAATACTATGCTCAATTTTGCTGGTTATTTGATACTTGGATTTAGTCACAGCTCCTTTGCCTTACGGAATGTCATATTTCAATCACTCCAATTTTTTAATGTAGAAGCTTCCAGGTCCTGTGAGATTCTGACTGTAACTCCTAGATATTTGAATTGATTTTTTCTTGCCACCTGCAGTATTTTTCCTTCACTTGATAGTTCTGAAATTTGGCAAAGATATTCCTTGGTGTTTTCAGTTTGGGGTCTATTTCAGGAGGTGAGAAATGAATTCTTAAAATGACTTTTTTATCTCCATATCAAGGACTTCTTGGTAGTTTTCCTTAATGATTTCTCAGAAGATATTGTCCATGATCTTTTGTTCATTATGGCTTTCTGGGAGACCAATAATTCTTAGATTTTTCTCTCCTGAATCTGTTTTCCAGGTGAGTTGTTTTTGCAGTAAGATATTTTACGTTATGTTCTATCTTTTATTCTTTAGATTTTGTTTGACTGATTTTGGATGTTTCATAGTGAAATTCTTTTATACTTTCTTGATTCTAATTTTTTTCAATTTTTATTTTAATTATTATTTTATTTTATTTATTTCATTTTATAAATTCATTTCAATTTGTTTAACTGTTTTAACTTTTAATTTATTTAACTTTAAATAAAAATATTATAAATGAGTAAATAATTTATTATAACATTGCTTTTTATTCTCTTCAATTTTTTTTATCAAATAACTTTCTTCAGTTAACTTTGCATGTCCTTTTTCATCTGTCCAATGGCTCCTTTTAAGTAGTAATTTTCTCCAGCTAGTTGTTGTACTTTGTTTTCCATTCAGCCAATTTTCCCAGTTAGGTTTTTTACTTCCTTTTACATTTGTCCAATTTTCCTTTGAACTAGGGTTAGACCCTAGATCACCTACCCCGCAAAACTGAGTATAACACTTCAGGAGAAAAAAATGGTCATTTAATGAAATAGAGGGCACAGGATGAGTTCAGTCAGAAGGAATGATATTTAAAAAAGAAAATTAAGGGGTGAAAGAGGAATATATTGGGAGGAGAAAGGAGAAACAGAATGTGGCAAATTATTTCTAGTAAAAGATACAAGAAAAAGTCTTTGTAAAGAAGGGGAAAAGGTAGGTCGTAAGAGGTAAAAAGTGAACCTTACTCTCATCACATTTTATTTAAGGAGTGAATAACATGCACACTCAATTCGGTATGAAAATCTATGTTGCACTATAGGAAAGTTGGGGAGAAGGGGATAAGTTGGATGGGGGGGTGATAGAAGGGAGGTCAAATAGGACGAGGGAGTAATCAGAAGTAAACACTTTAGGGGAGGGACAAAGTCAAAAGACAGAATAGAATAAATAGGGGAAGGATAGGATGGAAGCAAATATTGTTAGTTTTTCACAACATGTGTGAAGTGTTTTGCAAAACTACACATACATAGCCTATATTGAATTGCTTACCTTCTCAGTGCACGTGGGTGTGAATGTAGAATGGGAGAGAATATGGAACTCAAAGTTTTAGAAATGAATGTTGAGAAATGTTTTTACATGCAACTGGGAGATAAGAAATACAGGTAATGCGGTGAAGAAATCCATATTGACCTACAAGAAAAGAGAGAAGATGGGGATAAGGGAAAGGAGGGGTGTGATAGAAAGGAGAGAAGATTGGGGTAAAGATTAATTAGAATGTACGTTTTTTGGGGGTGGTTGGAGGGGAGAGACAAGGAGAAAATTTGGAACTCAAAATCTTGTTGAAATGTATGCTGATAAGTAAAAATAAATTGATAAAAAAATAAAATCCCATGAACAAAAGTTTTATCTATTTTATTTTTTTTTAAATAAAGTTGCTCCTAGGTTTATTTTTTCAATAGTTTTCTTTCAGTTATTTTTATTTTTCTCTTTGATTTTCAAAATTTCTATTTTTTTAATTTGTGATTTTAATTTACCTTTTCCTTTTTTTTTTAGTTGCATGCTCAGTTCATTGATCTCAAATTTATTTTATTTACAAAAACATTTAGAAATACAACATTTCTCCTAAGAATTGCTTGGGCTATATCCCATTAGTATTTGTATGTTGTCTCATTATTGCCATTCTTTTTGATGAAATTGTTGATTTTTTTTATTTGTTTGACTCATTCATTCATTTTAGTTAAATTATAAAGGCCTAAAGGGGTGGAGTGAGAGCAACTACTCACCTAAGCTCTTACACAAACTCTTTCAGATACCCTTAGAAAGAGAATCTGACTAAATTTTGGAGGTGCAGAATCCAATAGGAGACAGACTGTGGCAGTTTCACACTCTAGGACAGATTGGAAGAATCTATCCCGCAAGGGTGGAGGAGCGTATATCATTCAGCATAGTGTACCTGCTGCTGCATGGCCAAGCAGGAAAGCCCAGAGGCGGTCTGAGGAAGCAGCAGCACAGCGGCATAGCAGCTCAGGGTGGGTGTCCAGGGGAGTCGAGAGAGTGAGATCCTTGGAAGAAGGCCCAGATATATGCAGCAGCTGGGCAAAGATTTTAAGCTCATAGATTGAATGTCTGTAAGTCACCTACTTGAACTTCTGGGATCCAAAATGGCAGAGTGATCAGAAAATGCTATCTCCCTCTCCCCTTGTTGTCCTTGAAAGAATGATGAAATATTTCCCCAGAAAAATCCTGGATCAGTGGGATCAGTAGAAGGGGAAAACTCTCTCATAGCACATGAGGCTAGGAAAATAGCAAAGGAATATTCCACTTACTGTGGCTGAGGAACAGAGCTGTCCCAGACAGCCTGAGCTAGAGAGGCTTGGAGCCTCACACTAAGATCCAGATGTGTCTAAGCGCTCTTGGGGAAATGAGAAGGCAGCCAGGATCACCAAGTGCTGAGATTCCCTTTGCTCTAGGTCAGCTGAGGAGATCTGCATTGAAAAGACCATCCTTCCCCCACACTTAACAAGCTAGCTCCAGGGCTAATCCAGGGAAACACAAATAGATTTTACCTGCCTTTTCTTTCTGATACCAGCTAGCTCAGCAGCAAGTTCTTTTGAGTCTAGGTGATAGAACCAGAGGTCACAACACACAAAGTCTCACCATCATGAACAAGACGCAAAAGAGGAAGGAAAAGACGATAGAATCTTTCTATGGGGACAAGGACCAAAACAGGAATAACAAAGAGGTAAATATTGAGACTGTACCCCCAACTGAAATTTCAGGAGGGACTATGGACTTTTCACATGCACAGAGAGCACTCCTGGAAGAGGTGAAGAAAGAAATAGAGGAAGAAATGGCCAATCATTATAAAAGAATGAAAAAAAATTTCACTGAAGAGAATAACTCTTGAAAAAGGAAAATTGAACAAGTGGAAAGGGAATCACAAAACCTAACTCAGAAAATTGGACAAGTGGAAGAGGAAGTACAAAAGCTAACTTGAGAAAATAATTCCTTAAAAGGAATAATTGGACAAACGGAAAAGGAGAACTAAAAGTTAACTGAAGGAAACAATTTGATGAAAATCAGAATTGAACAAGTAGAACTTAATGATTCTGTGACATCAAGAATCAGTCCAAGAAAATCTAAAGAATGAAAAGATAGAAGAAATGTAAAATATCTAATTGAAAAAACAACCGACCTGGAAAATAGATGCAGGACAGAAAATTCAAGCATCATTGACCGACTAGAAAGTCATGATGAAAAAAATGTCTGGACAATATCTTCCAAGAAACCATCCAGGAAGGCTGCCTAGAAATGCCCTAGGGGAAAATAGTCATAAAAATATTCCACCATTCACCTCCTGAAAGGGATCCCAAACTAAAAGCACCGAGAAATGTTGTTGCTAAATCCCAAAACTATCAAGTGAAGGAGAAAATACTACAGGGAGCTAGAAAGAAAACATTCAAATCTCAAAGAGCTAAAGTCAGTATCACACAGGACCTTGAAACTTCTACATTAAAAGATAGAAGAAATTAAAATATGATAATTTCGCAAGGCAAGGGAGCTGGGACTACAATGAAGGATCAAATACCCAGCAAAGTTCAGCATAACATTTCAGGCAAAGAGATGGACATTCAATGAAATAAGTGATTTTTCTGACCTTCCTGATGAAAAGGCCTGAATTCAATAGAAAATTCGATCTTCAAACGAAGATCTCAAGAGAGGCATAAAAAAAAAAAAAAAAGGTAAACTAGGGAAAGGAAACTTCTTACTCAATTTGGCAAAGCTCTTTACTTACATGTAATGGAAGATGACATTCATGGAGCTAGAGAATTGCATATCTAATATGAAATATAAAAGGGATATTCAGAGATAGAGGGAACAGTTATGAAGTAAATTATGTGATGATTCAAACGTGATTTAAACATTTGAAGGGATCATAACAGGAGATGTGAAAAGGATAAAGCAAAAATGGTAAATTATATCAGTGGAAGAAATACAAAAATTACATTACAGTCGAGGGAAAAACGGGAGGCGGAAGAGCATTGTTTGAGAGGTACTCTCATCTGATTTGGTTCAAGAAGGAAACAACAAACTTAATTAAGTGTATAAATCTAAATAACTCTATAGGTAGTAGGAGGGGAAGGGGGATAGAAAGCAGAGGGGAGGCCAAAAGGGAGGGAAGAAGTAGTAAGGGTAAAGGGCAGTAAAAGTGAGGGGGGTTGAAAGAAGGAAGGGAAGACTGCGGGAGATGGTGGTAAAAATTGAAACTCTATTGTGGAGGGGAAGAGAGAAGGGAAAAACAAAAGCACAATCAGTGGGAAAAAGAATGGAGGTAAAGACACAGATAGTGATCAAAACTGTGAATGTGAAGGGGATGAGTTCTCCCATAAAAAGCATATGGATAGCAGAATGGATTAAAAGCAATAATTCAATAACATGTTGTTTATAAGAAACATATTTCAAACGAGGGTATAAACACAGGAGAAAGGAAAAAGGGTACAGCAGAATATATTGTGCTTCAGCTGATGTAAGAAAAGCAGGGGTAGCAATCCTAATCTCAGACAAAGCAAATGCAGAAATAGGCGTAATCAAAAAAGGTTAGGAAGGAAACTATATCCTGCTAAAAGATACGACAGAAAATGAAGCAATATCATTACTAAACATATATTCTCAAAGTGGTATAACATCCAAATTCTTAGAGGAGAGGCTGGGGGAGTTGAAGGAAGAAATGGACAGCAATACTATGCTAGTGGGGGACTTCAACCTCCCTCTTTCTGAACTCGATAAATCTAACCTGAAAATAAACAAGAAAGAAGTTAAGGAGGTGAATAAAACTCTGGAAAGGTAGATATGATAGATCTCTGGAGAAAACTGAGTGGGGATAGAAAGGAATATACCTTTTTCTCAGTGGTAGATGGCACATATACAAAAATTGACCGTGTAGTAGAACATAAAAAATTCACAGTCTGGTACAGAAAGGCAGAGATAGTCAATACATCTTTCTTACACCATAAGGGAATAAAAATCATATGTAATAAAAGGCCATAGAAAGACAGACCAAAAATTATTCGGAAAGTAGAAAATCTAATCCTAAAGAAGCAGTGGGTTAAAGAGCAAATCGTAGAAACAATCCACAACTTCATTCAAGAGAATGACAATAATGAGACAACCTTCCAAATTCTATGGGAATACTCCAAAAATAGTTCTTAGAGGAAGTTTTATATCTTTGACTGCCTACATCAATAAAACAGAGAAAGAGGAGATCAATAAGTTTGGCATGCAGTTGAAAAAGTTCGAAAAATAAAAATTGAAAATTCATAAGTAAATACTAAATTAAAAATACTGAAAATCAAGGGAGAGGTTAATATAATTGAAATTCAGAAAGACATTGAAAGAGCAAATAAAAGTAAGAGCTGGTTTTATGAAAAAAAAGCAATAAAATTAGTAAACCTTTGGTCAATTTGATTTAAAAAAGAAAGAAAAAAACATTAACAATATCAAAAATTAAAGGAGTGAACCCACTTACAATGAGGAGAAAATTAGAACAATAATTAGAAATTACTTTACCCAACCTTATGCCCATTAATTGGAATATCTAAATGAAATGGATGATTTTTTATAAAAATAAACATTGCCCAGTTTAACAGAACAGTAAGTTGAATACTTAAACAACCCCATCTCAGAAAAAGAAATTGAACAAGCCATCAACGAATTCCATAGGAAAAATTCTGCAGGGCTAGATGGATTTTCAAGGGAATTCTATCAAATATTTAAAAAGCAGTTAATTCCAATAGTGTATATATTTTTTTCGGAAAATTGGGAAAGAAGAATTCTCTCACATTCTTTCTATGATACATATATGATTTTGATACCTAAACCAGGGAGACACAGAGCACAGAAAAATATAATAAACCAAGTTCTCTAATGAATATAGATGCTTAAATTTTAAATAAGATGTTATCAAAAAGAATACAACAACTTATCATGAGAATAATATACTACCATCACGTAAAATTCATATCAGGAATGCAGGGCTGGTTCAATATTAGGGAAACTATTACAATTATTGATCATATCAATATGAAACCTAAGTGAAACCCCATGATTATCTCAATAGATGCAGAAAAAGCTTTTGACAAAATACAATACCCATTCCCATTAAGAAAACTGGAGAACATAGGAATAAAGAGATTTTTCCATAAAATAATAACCAGTATCTCTCTAAAACCCTCAGCAAAAATTATATGCAATGGAGATAAGTTTGATGCATTTCCAGTTAGCTCAGTGATGAAACAAGGATGTCCATTATCACCCGCATTATTTAATATTGTACTACAGATGTTATCTGTAGTAATTAGAGAAGATAAAGAAATTAAAGGAATTTGAATAGGCAAAGAAGAAACTACGTTATCAGATGACATGATGACATGCTTAGGGAATCCCAGAGATTCGAGTAAAAAACTATTTGAAATAATAAACAACTTTGTCAAAGTTGCAAGTTACAAAATAAACCCACAGAAATTTTCTTCATTTCTATATATTACTAACAAAGCCCAACAGCAAGAGATACAAAGAGAAATTTAAGCTAGGGTAGACACTATAACATATTCGGGAGTCTACCTCCTAAAACAAATCCAGGGACTATATGAACATAATTACAAGATACTTTTCACACAAAATCAGATGTAAGTAAGTGGTAAAACATCACTTGCTTGTGGGTAGGCTGAGTCAATATAATAAAAATAACAATTCTACCTAAATTAATTTACTTTTTTAACTCCAATCCAATCAAACTATCTCAAAATTATTTTTTAGAGCTGGAAAATATTACAACAATTCCTCTTGAAGAATAAAAGGCCCAGAATACCAAGGAAATTCATGAAAATAAATTCTAGCCAAAGTGGCCTAGCTCTACTAGATCCCACATTGTGTTATAAAGCAGCAGTTATCAAAACCTCTTGGTACTGGCTAAGAAACAGAAGGGTATTCAAGTGGAATACACTAGATACTCAATACGCAGTAGTCAATTAATATAGCAATATATTGTATGATAAACCCAAGGAACCCAGGTTCTGGGATCAGAAATCACTGTTTGACAAAAGTTGCTGGGGAAACTGAATAAAACTGTGGCGGAAAATAGGCATATATCAATACTTGACAGTGTACACAAGAAAAAAATCCTAATGGGTGCATGATC
Source organism: Notamacropus eugenii (assembly GCF_028372415.1). NCBI lineage: Eukaryota > Metazoa > Chordata > Mammalia > Diprotodontia > Macropodidae > Notamacropus > Notamacropus eugenii. The sequence goes on from NC_092875.1 coordinate 384,588,980, forward strand.
AAGGTATAAATGTTGATACTATAAACAATTTACTGGAGCAAGGATTAGTGTATTTATCATATTTGTGGAGAAGGGAAGAATTTTTGACAAAAGAAGAGATAGAAAGCATTATGAAGTGCAAAGTGGATAATTTTAATTATGTTAAACTGAAAAGTTTTTGAACAACCAAATCCAGTGCAATCAAGATTAGGAGACAAGCAGAAGTCTGGGAAAGTTTTCCTTGATAATTTCATGAAAGAAAATGTTTACGTTCTTTTTATGATCATGGCTTTCAGGTAGTCCCACAATTTTTAAATTGTCTCTCCTGGATCTATTTTCCAGGTCAGTTGTTTTTCCAATGAGATGTTTCACATTATCTTCTATCTTTTCATTTCTTTCATTTTGTTTTACCACTTCTTGGTGTATCATATAGTCATTAGCTTCTCTGAACTCCACTCTCAATTTTAAAGGACTATTTTCCTCACCGAACTTTTGAACCTCCTTTTCCATTTGGCTGATTCTGCTTTTTAAAGTCTTCTCTTCATTGACTTTTTGGACCTCTTTTTCCTATTGAGCTAGCCTATTTTTTAAAGGTCCTATTTTCCTCAACATTTTTTTTTTGGTTTTCCTTTAATAAGCGGCTGACTCTTTTTTCAAGTGTTCCTATGGCCTGAGCCCATTTCATATTCATTTTGGAGGTATTGGAGGCAGAAGTCTTGACTTCCTCTGACAGTGTGCATTATTCTTTCTCATCTGAAAGGATGGAAGGTGGTACCTGTTCATCAAGAAAATAACTTTCTTTGGTCTTATTTTTTTCCTTTTTTGGGCATTTTTCCAGCCAGTTACTTGACTTCTGAATCTTTTGTCCAGAGGAGGATTCTAGTGCTCTTCCTCCCCCCAGGATCATGCTCAGGGCTGAGATTCAAATCAGCTTCTCAATTTCCCCAGGGGTTTTGGGTCAGAGTGGTGCCCTCATTCAGGGCTGAATGTCAGATCCCCTGCTCAATTCCCCCAGGGACTTTCAGGTGAGCCACTCCAACAATGGACCCAGGCTTCTTCCACGGCAATTGTAGCTGCCCACCACCTGCTGCTGCTGCTGCCACTGTCTCTGCTGCCAACTACGGCCAGTGATTGAGGGAACCAGCTGACCCCTCATCCAGCTCGGGAAGCCCTCCCACACAGACCTTTGAAGATTTCTTTGTCGCTTGTGGATTGAGGGATCTGGGACCCTTCCTGCTGGGAATTCTACCCTGGAGTCCTGTTCTGGTTCTGTTCCTCCCAGCTCTGTATTCTGTTCAGCATCCCATGAGACAGACCTTTCCTTTTGGCCTTCCAGGTTACCATTGGCTGGAAATTTCTTTCACTCTGTCATTCTCTGGCTTCTGCTGCTCTAGAATTTGTTGAGAGTCATTTTTTACAGGTATTTTGTGGGCTGTGGGAGAAGCAGTAGAGTATATGCTTCTTTCTACTGCATCATCTTGGCTCTGCCCCTCAGAACACCAATTCATTGTTGGTGGAACTAAGTGCTGATCTAACCATTCTGGAGAGCAATTTGGAATTATGCCCAAAGGGATACAAAAATGTACATGCCCTTCAACCCAGCAATACCACTTCTAGGACTGTATCTCCAAGAGATCATAAAAATGGGAAAGGGTCCCACATGTGAAAAACTATTGGCAGCATCCCTCTTTATGGTGGCCAGAAACTGGCAATCAAGGAGATACTCATCAACTGGGGAAAAGGCTGAATAAATTATGGTATACGAATGCAATGCAATACTATTGTGACATAAGAAATGATGAATAAGCAGACTTCAGAGAGGCCTGGAAAGATTTATATGATCTGATGCTGAACAAAAGGAGCAGAATCAGGGGAACTTTGTGCATGGCAGCAACCACAGTCTGTGAAAGTTGTTTTGTTTGTTTGTTTGTTTGTTTTTTTCTGCAACTCCATTGCAAAGCAAGGACTTAGAAATATTTCCAATCGTCTTTTAAGACAAAATGCATTCCACATCCAGAGAAAGAACTTCGGAGTTCAATCACAGAATGTAGCAGAACATTTTCTTTTGTATTATGTTTTGGTTTGTTGTATGATTTCTCTCAGTCATTTTAATTCTTCTACACAACTTGACTACAGTGAAAAGGTATTTAATAGCAATGTATGGATAGAACCTATATAAAATTTCATGCAGTGTTGGAGAGGGAAGTAGGAGGTAGGGAGTAGTGAGGGGAAAATAATCTCAGTTATATTGCAGTGATTGTAAAACACTGCAAACAACATTAATATAAAAAATTTAAAAAGTTATTAAGGTCCAAGTAATTTTAAATCTATTTTTCCATGATCTGTTATTAATTAATTATTTTTTATTGCATGGTTTTTTGAAAAGAAAATGTTGTTGTCTTTCTGCTTTGGATTATGAAGTTTTTATCAACTAATACATGGACAATTTTGTAGATGCTGTGTACCATTCAGAAAAATAACAGTCATATTATCTTCTATGCATATTCAGCTTTCTTCATAGTTATATATCTAACTTTTAAAAAATTCTATTCACCTTAGCTTATTTCTTGTTTATTTTGTGGTTAGATTTATCAGGTAGTGAGAGGCACAGATTGAGGTCCCTACTAGTACAGTTTTACTGTCCACTTCTTCCAATAACTCACTTAAATTCTTTTCTTAGAATGTGGATGTTATACTATTTGTTTAATTTGTTGGTTGTATTGCTATTACATCACTTTTACTTTAGCCTTTTAGCAACAGTTAGTTTCCCTCTTTCTCTCTTTTAATTGAATCTCTTTTTGTTTTTGCTTTGTCTGATATCATTATTTCTACTGCTTTTTTTCTTCAGCCAAAGCCTTATATATATATATATATTTGCTCTAGTCTTTTACCTTAAGTGTGTGAATCATTCTGCTTCAAATATGTTTCTTGCAATCAACATAATAAAAGATAATGTTTTTAATAAACTCTGCTATCCATTTCCATTTTATGGAACAGTTTGTCTTATCCACATTCCCCATTATGATTACAACTGTGTCTTTCTGTCAATCCAATTTCTCTCCCACTTATACTTTTCTATTTCTTTTCACCTTTTCCCTTCTCATCAGTGTTTTCCTTCTGACCACCACTTCCCGAAATCTGCTCTCCCTTCTACCAACTCTTTTTCTTTTCTTTCATCTTTCTCTCTTTTTCCCTCCCAGCAGGGTGAGTTAGATTTCTTTACCGAATTGAATGTGTATATTATTCTGTTTTTGAGTCAGATCTGATAAGAGTAAGGTTCCAACAATGCTCAGCTCTCCCTTCTTTCTCTTAAATGTAATAGATCTTTTGTACCTCTTTATGTGAAGTAAATTACTCTGCCTCCAACTTTCATCTTCTTCCTGAAGAATCTTTTTTTTCATCCCTAATTAATTTTAGGTTGTATCAAATCAGCTTATACCCTTGCCCTCTGTCATAAGTCCTTCCGAGGTGCCTTAGATTATTGTATTGCTGAGAATAGATAAGTCATTCACAGCTGTGCATTTCACAATATTGTTTTTATTTTGTACCCAGTGCATTTCACAGTGTATCAACCCCAGGTTTTTTTGAGAGAATTCCTTCATTTATGTCTAATAGCACAAACAATATTTATTCATCATCATATACCACGAGCTGTTCAACCATTCCATAATGATGGTTATCCTCTCAATTTCCAATTCTTTATTCCCAGAAATGGATAGTTATATTTTTGGTGCATATAGATCCTTTCCTTTCATTTTTAAACGTCTTTTAGGATACAGACTTGGGTGTGGTTTTGCTAGTTCAAAAAGTATGGATAGTTTTACTGCCCTTTCAGCATAGCTTCAACTTGCTCTACAAAATGAATGAATAAATTCACAACTCCGCCAATGGTGCACCAATGTCTACTTTTTACCACATCCCTGCAATCATTCATTATCTGTCTTTTCTGTCCTATTAGCCAATCTAAAACTTATGAGATAGTAACTCATAATTATTTTAATATCTGCAATCAATAGTGAGTTAAAATTATTTTTCATTTGGCTATATGTAGCTTTGTTTATTTCATGTGAAAACTGTTCAAATTTTTTGATTGTTTATCAAATGAGGAATGGCTCTTCTTTTGTATATATCTGGCTCAGTTCTAAATATGTTTGTGAAATTAGAACCTTATCAGAGAAACTTACTTCACATTTTTTTCACATTTATTACTGCTAACTATATTTAACTCCATCCGTTTATTCTATTGTCTCCGTCACTCTCCTTTCAACCTGTCTTTCCTCAAAAGGATTTTTCTTCTGGCTACTCACTACTCCAATCTATCCTCTCTCCTATTAACTCTTCCCTTCTTTTCTCCCTTACTCTCTTACTTTCTTGTAGGGCAAGGTAGATTTCTATGCCCAATTGTTTGTGTATGTTATTCCTTCTTTGAGCCAATTCTGATGAAAGTAGGATTCATCCACACTGCCTCCTTCCTAATTTCCCTCCACTGGAAAAAATTTTCTTTCCTCTTTTAGGTGAAACAATTTACTCAATTCTACTTCTCCCTTTCTCTTTCTTCCAGTAGTTTATTCTCTTACCCTTCAATTGTGTTTTTTATATCATTCCTACACATACAACTTACAACCGTGCCATCTGTCTATACATATTCCTTCTAAGTACCCAAGTAATGAGAAATGTCTCATAAGTTACAATCATCTTCCCATGTTGAAATCTAAATAATTTAACCATATTAAGTCCCTTATGATTTCTCTTTCCTGAATATCTTTTTCTGCTTCACCTGAACGTTGTATTTGAAAGTCATAATTTCTATTGTGCTTGAAAGTCCTTTTTTCACTTAATACCTACTTTATCCTCAAGAATTGTACTCAGCTTTGCTGGAATGTTTATTCTTGGTACTATTCCTAGCTCCTTTAACCTCTGGAATATTATATTTCAAGCTGTCAGATACTTTAGTGTGGAAACTGCTAAAATTTGTTTATCTTAATTGTGTTTCCACAATACCTGAATTGTTTTTGACTGTTTGAGATAATTTCTCCTTGACCTGGGAAATGTGGAATTTGGCTACAATTTGGTACTACTTTCAGGAGGTGAATGGTGACGTCTTTCAATTTCTATGTTACCCTCTGTTGCTAGAATATCAGAGCACTTTACCTTGGAAATTTCTTGAAAAATGATGGCTGGGATCTTTTTTGTTGTTGTTGTTTATCATGACTTTCAGGTAATCTAATAATCTTAAAATTTTCTCTACTGGATCTATTTTCCACAGTTATTTCTTCTAGGAGATATTTCAACTCTCTTCTATTAAAAATATTTTAATTTTATTTTATTTCTTCTTAATATTTCATAAAACCATTAGAGTCTATTGGCTCAATTCTATTATTTAAGGAATATTTTTCTTCAGTGAGCTTTTGGAACTCCTTTTTCATTTGTCAAATTCTGTTTCTTAAGATATTCTTCTGCTTATTGGTTTTGTGAACCTTTTTTACCATTTGACCAAGTCTTTTTTTTAAGGTGTTATTTCCTTCAGCATTTTTTGAGTCCACTTTACCAAGCCATTCACTCATTTTTCATGATTTTCTTCCATCATTTTCATTTCTCTTTGTAATTGTTTTCTCTGTCTCTCTTATTTTATTTTCAAAATTCTTTTTGAAATCTTCTCTGGCCCGAGGCCAATTCATATTTTTCTTGAAGGCTTTGGATGTAGCAACTCGGATTGTCTTAGCTTCTTCGTGTGTGTTTGGTATGTAATCTTTCTTTTTTTATATAATACCTTTCTGTAGTCATAATTTTTCTCCATTGTTTCCTCATGTTCCCCAATTATTACTTCACTTTTAATTGTTTTTTTACAGTTTACTTATTTATTTTAGTTTTCAACACTTACTACCACAAGATTTTGAGTTCTAAATTTTCTACACAGCTCTGCCCTCCATGCACCCCGTGATAAGCATATATTCTGACTACTCCTTCCCCCAATCTGCCCTCCTTTCAATCAACCCCTTCTCTTTTCCCCTTTGCTTTCTGTTTTCCTGGAGGATACTATTGATTTCTATACAGCAATGTCTGTGTATTTTATTTCCCAGTTATATTTGAAATCTACTTTTAACGTTGCTTTTTTTTTTTTAAACTTTGAATTTTGAATTCCCTCCCTTCCTCTCTCCCCACTGTAAGAGCAAGTAAAGTGGGATTTTTGTTGTTTTATTTTTGGAGTTCAGTTTCCCAGGCTCATTGAAAACATCTGAAGTATTGATCTTCTTTGAACCCTGATAGTTCACAGCTGTAGGTTTCATGTCTGCTGCCTGTGGGCCAATCAGGAGCCCAGTCTTTGTTATACATACTGGGAGGGTGGCATTTTGCTTTGGGAGTTAGGCTCATGAGAAGGTCCTTTTGATTCCGTGGATGGGGTTGTGAGTAGCCATTTGTTAAGAACTACTCAATTACTCAGATATTATTGGTGTTCTCTCATACAATGGTATATGTAGGTGGTGGTGTTACTTTATCAGACATAGTCCTGTCTATTGTGCTTTCGGTCAGTTTCTCTGCTTGTATTTTCTTCAAGTTCAGGGTGCTGACCTGTTCCCTTAACTAGTTAATATGATTAAAAGTAGGATTGTTAACCCTTTTTGATCAGTCTTTCCTTTAACCTCTACTCACAGATCTTACATCTGCTCCCAGAATCAAGAAGAGGCAAAATAATCATAGAAGGAGACTTCAAGGTTATTTCTACCTTCTTAATTATATTCTATAAAACATACCCAATGATTTGTCATTGAGTGAGACTTTTCATGGAGACTTCGCATAAGGTGGAACCTATGTTTAAGGCAAAGAATTCTGATCTTGCCTTTCACACAGTAGTCTTTATGTCTAGTTATTCTTAAAATTTTATATCCATCTCATCTCTTGATTATCTCCACATGGGTATTATGAGAGAATTTGTCAAATGCTTTGTTGAAATTCAGGCATATTTTCTCTATTACCTTCTTGAGAGTTACAAATCTGTCAACTCTGTCAAAACTGTAAGATTATATGAAGATAATAAATATGTGCAGATATTGGAGGACGAAATTGTTCTTTTTAATTGAGGTTAGACTGATATCATTTTTTCTCAATCACCCCAATCTGCCTCACTGTGAGGATTATTTCCTTTTCTGTGTGCTTACCTTTTTATCCCTCTTCAAATGTGTTTGCTTCTGATTAAGCCCTCCATCAATCTGGCCTCTCTTCTTTTACTAATTCTTTCTTATCCCCTTCTCCATACTTTCCTGTAGGGTAAGATAGATTTCCATACCCAATTGAGTATTTTTGTTATTCCCTCCTTAAGACAAATCCAATGATAGTAAGGTTCACTTATTCTCTCTGACCTTCTCTCTGTTTCCCTCTACCGCAAAAACTTTTACTTGTCCCCTTTATGTGAAGTAATTTACCCCATTCTACTCTCATTTTCTCCTTCTCCCAGACCTTTCCTCTCTCAAGCTTGAATTCTATTTTTTATATATCATTGCTTCGTATTAAACTCCAGCTGTGCCCTCTGTCTATATACATATGCACACACACACACACACACACACACACACACAAAATAAACGCACAAAAACATTGTCTCCAACTATACTAATAATGAGAAAAGTCTCATGAGTTGCAAACATAGTCTTTCCATGAAGGAATGGAAACCATTCAATTTTAATGAATACTTTGTTATTTGTCTTTCCTGTTTACCTTTTTATGATTATCTTGCCTCTTGTATTGGAAAGTCACATTTTCTACTTAGTTTTGATCGTTTCACCAAGAATGCTTGAAACTCCTCTATGTCACCGAATGTCAATTTTTTCACCTGAAGGATTATACTCAGTTTTGCTGGCTAGGGTATTCTTGATTGCAATATTAGCTCCTTTTCCCTATGGAATATCAAATACCAAGCCCCAGATCCCTTAATATAGAAGCTGCTAAATCATGTTTCATGCTGACTACTTCCACAATGCTCGAATAATTTCTTTTGGCTGACTTACAATATTCTCCCTTTGACCTGGGAACTCTGGAATTTGATTATAACTTTTCTGTCAGTTTCTTTTTTGAGATCTCTCTCAGGCGGTCATTGCTGGATTATTTCAGTTTCTATTTTCCCCTCTGCTTCTAGAATATCAAGGCAATTTTCCTTGATACTTTCTTGAAAAATGATACCTAGGCTCTTGTTTTGATCGTGGTTTTCAGGTAGTCCAATGACTTTTAAATTATTCCATAGCTTTTCCAGGTCAATTGTTTTTCCAATGAGATATTTCACATTGTCACCTATTTTTCATTCTTTTGGTTTTGTTTTATATGTTCTTGATTTCTCATGGAACTATTAACTTCCATGAGTTCCAGTCTCAGGTTTAGGGAATTAATTTCATCAGAGAGCTTTTGCACCTACTTTTTCATTTGGTCAATTCTACTTTTTAAGGAATTTTTCTCTTCATTGGCTTTTTGGACATTGTTTGCCATTTGGGTTAGTCTATTTTCCAAGGCATTATTTTCCTCAGTATTTTGTGTGTGTGTGTGTGTGTGTGTGTGTGTGTGTGTGTGTGTGGTGTCACCTATTCACAAGCTGTTTACTCATTTTTCACAATTTTCTTGTATTACTCTCATTTCTCTTCCGAATTTTTTCTCCTACTTCTCTTATTTGATTTTCAGAATCCTTCATGACCTCTTCTATGACTTGCGACCAATTCTATTTTTTCTTTTGGTGGTTTTGAATGTAGGAGCTTTGGCTTTACTATCTTCTTCTGGTTACATGTTTTCATCTTCTTTGCCATCAAAGTAAGTTTCTATCGTCTGATGTTTCTTTTTCTCTACTGTTTACTTATTTCCCTACTTGTCTTGACTACTTGACTTTTTAATCGTTTTTTTTTTTTTAAGATAATGCTCTTCTTCCACTGTGGAGGGTATACTGTCCCCAGCTTCACAGGGTTTTGGCAGCTATTTGTAGAGATACTTTGAGGGACCTGTAAGTTTTCAGTTCATCCAAGGTGGTATGATCTAAAGATACACCTTAACTTCTCTTCTGCCCTGTGCTCTTTTCTGTGAATGACAATCAACACTCTTTTCTGCCATGGCACTTAGAGAAAGGTTGCCTCTCTCTTGCTGCAACAAGCTCCGCTATTCCAGAGTTCCGCCTGCCACAGAACTATCAAGTAGGAATGCGACCCAGGTCTAAGTATGGGCAAACCAACAGAATCCTGCCTCATAGTCAGCAAAGAGATCCTTGTAATCTTCTGATCAGTTGTTCAACCCTCTTACCATCTGTGGAATGAAAGCTTTGCAAGCACTTGCTCGTGCTGTCACCACCTCTACTGTTGCTGCTTCAATCCCTTCCAATGTCATCACGCCTGTTGCTGCCATTGTCACCATCACCACCACCACTGTGGGGTTACACTGGTCCTGGGGTTGGTCAGTGCTCTTCTTTCAGACAGGTATACCAGATCTTTCCCACTGACCTTCTAAGTAGTTTGTGAGCTGCAAAATCTGGAAAATGCCTCAGCTATCAGCCAGTTAGTCCACTGAGACCTACTCTGGGTTTTCTGGGTCCCTGTTTGTGCCAGTGCACCCACTGCCCTGTGCTCCTTTCCTTGGTTTGCTCAACAGACTTTTCTGGTTGACCATTAGGCAGGGTTGTCTTGGGCTGGAAATTTGTTTCACTGCATTTTTCTGGTTTCTGCTCCTCTAGAATGTTTAGAATCACTTTTTACAGTTATTTGGAGGGATTTTGGTGACAGTTTAAGTGAATCCCTGCTTTTGCTCCACCATCTTATATTCACTCCCCCTTACCTGTTTCTATCCCAAACTCTAGGGTTTTTGTGTAGCTGTTTTCAGTGATAGTTCTAGAGACCTTTAAGTTTTCAGTTCTTCCAAGTAGGTGTGACCTAAGCAGTGGTGTTTATTCTTCTCTTGTCCTATGCTCTAGTCTCTGAATGACCCCAAGGCCTCTGAGGAATTTTGAGGAGTCTCCCTCATTACATTGTTGTCACAATCTCTGCTATCCTAGTGTTCTTCCTCACCCTTCCTAACCTTGTGACCTAGATCAAAGTATTGGACAAATAACAGAGTCCTACCCTCAGTGCTATCAAAGAGCCTTGTAAACTCCTTATAACCAGTTTTTTGAGCCCCTTACTGTCTGTGAACTGAAAGTTCCAGAAGAAGCCACTGCAACTGTTGATTCAGTCACTTTCAAGGCATATTCCTCATTTCTTATGGTGGGAGCTGTGCTGGCAAGACTTGTGCTGGACTGCTCTCCCTTCCCTTTCAGGTGCAACAGATCTTTCCTGCCAACCAATCCTGCATCTGTAAGTATGGAAACTTCCACTTCTGCCAGTGATTCAGTCACTCAGAAGAATGTTCTTGGTTTTCTGGGACCCTGTATGTGCTGGTTTGGTCTGCTTACACTGCACTGCACTTGTCTCTCACTCTGGTGAATCAGACCTTTCCTGCTGACCTTCCAAGTTATCTTTGACTGGGAATTTGTTTCATTCTTTTTATGGGTTCTGCTGGTTTAGAATTTGTTTAGAGATATTTGAACAGGATATGAAGGAATTTGTGGGAGAATTCAGGTGAGTCTGTCTTTACTCTGCTATCTTGGCTCTGCTCTTCCACAGTTCTAATTTTTAAGGAAGTATTTGCTTCAATTTTCTTCTGTACCTCTTTTTCATTTGATTAATTTTACTTTTTAAGGAGTTATTTTCTTCAGTAGAATTTTCCCCCCAAATTGGCCAGTTGCATTTTTTAAGGAATTATTTTATTTAGTGAATTTTTGTCCTTCTTTTTCAAGCTGTTGACTCTCTGTTGCATACCTCTCATTTCTTTTCCCATTTTTCCTTCTACTTCTTTCCTTTGACTTTAAAATCCATTTTAAGTTCTTCTAAAAAGGCTTTTCATGCTTGAGACCAATTCATATTTCTTTTTAAGATTTCAGATATAGCTTTATGGATAATATTGTCCTCTTCTGAATTTTTTGTTTGATTTTCCCTGTCACCATAGTAACTTTCTGTGGTCAATGTTGATTTTTACTTCTTGCTCTTTTTGTTGCCATGTTTGTGTATTTTAAAACTGAGCTCTTCTGATGGAGCACAAGTTGCACTCTCCAAAGCTTATTGTAGTTGGGGCCAGGGGCCTGCTTGCTGACATTTTGCACTGGGTCTTCAAGTTCTAGCAGATTATTCACAGCCCTTGGGATGCCCAGCCTAGTCATGTCTATTGCTGCCTGTTTCTTCAGCTGTCAACTTGCCTTCTGTCCTGGGGCTATTTGCTTCTTGGGTGACCAAGGGGCCTCAGTTGTTGATCTATGCTATGATTAAGAGGCTCCTGCTGGCTTTCCAGATGCATTCTACCCTGACCTGCACTCCCTTTTTGCCCAAGTAAGACAGAACTTTCCTGAAGTACTTTTAACTTATCAGAAGCTGTAAAATTGTCTCAATCGGTCTTTTTGTATATTCTACCACTTCAGAATCTGTTTAGAAACTTAAGTTAACGTCGTTTCTGAGGGAAACTGGGGAGAGTTCAGAAACGTCCTGCCTTCTCTCTACCATCATTTCTCTGCTGTGATATTATTTTGAAGACTCATCTTGAATTTTAGTAACTAATAAGCAATAAATAAACAGACTTTCATCAACTTAAAATTATATTACTTCATAAGTTTTCTGATCTTGATAGAATATAAGCTTCTTGAGAATTGGGATCATTTCTTTCTCTCTTTTCTTTTAATATCTAAATCTACAATGCACAGAATCTGTTGTTTTATTTCAAACATGTATTATTGGATTGACTAACGGAATCCCAACAATCTGTGGATAAGAAACATTAAAATCTGACAAGCTACCAAATATAGATAACCTACATTATTACATGGTATAACCTGCATGTACTCCCATTGAAAAATGGAGACAGATGCTTGTTGACTCAAGGTGTGTTTTTCTGGCACATATCTCTTTGATGTGCTGCTGAATTTTTTTTTTATTTTAGCATAAATATATAATTTGGAAAGTTGGAAGAATTTCAAACTATTGAAAAAATAATTATTATAATTCCTCCTCTGAAACTATATCATGTCATAACATCAAGGGCAAATGATACAGTTTAATACTTTGAGTTCAAGAAAAAGGACCAAGAATCAGGAATTGCATATCTAAGAATGAGAAGTGTACAAAATTAATTCATCTTCATGGTGTATTGTGTGTCACATAGTGCCTTTTGGCCAGTTAAGCCCAAATCAATTAAAAATTTCCTATAAAATTATTTTTAAAAAAGGATAGTATAATTACATAGTATGATCAAGACTTTACTTGAAGTATATAATGATTTTCAAGCAGTAGAATTTGTTACATACCTTTGTTAGTTGCTAACAGAAATAAAATTATTATCTTTTTCAGAAGACTTTAAAAAACAACATAGTTTCTCATCAGTAGAGTAGGCTTCATTTGTGGTATTACTGGAGTGCTGGTTGATAGTATTAAAAAATATTTCCGTTTTCTTAGTTTTACAATTAGCATTTTGAGGGTCTTCAGCATTACCATCAATGTCTAATAAAGAATTCTTTATCTGACCTTGATTAACTGCCAATCACGTTTCAATAAATATTAATTGCGTTGAATGAGTTAATTAAGCTGTATTCCATTCAATAGGAATAGTGAATATTATCAAAGTATTCTGAAATTTGCACCAAAGAAGTGTGTAAAATTACTATAATATCTGATTTATAATTAAAGATCTTTCATGCTCATATTTTGTAATTGCCTTTAACTTTTTTCCATGGCTTTTTGAAAAGGTAATGTCATTAAATGTTAATCTATATAATTACAGAAGAATCAAATCCTCTTTTTGTACTTTTTAATAGACTCACCTACATTAATAACATCAGCTTTAGGCTCAATTGCTTCCACTTTCTGTTTTTAATTTAATCCTCCCAGCTACAATGCTTATTAAATGTGGAACTACGTATTTTTTGCTTCCTCAATCTCCTATTGGTTTTGTTTCCCCTCCTAATACTCCACCATAAAATATAATTAGATGAAATCTTGAACCTCCACTCTCTCAGGAGAAAAAAATGCTGATTGTGACTTTAGCTTTTACTCAAGATAAATTTAAAATTGATCCTTACATGTCCTATTCCTTTATCCTTTCATAATATTTCATTCATACTTATTCATATATTACTTATGGTTGTTGTCTACTAAGAAAAGGGGTGGGAAACCTGTGGCTTTGAAGTCACATGTGGCCTTCTAAGTCCTTGAGTGTCGCCTGTTGATTGAGTCCAAGTTGTACAGAACAATTCCTTTATTAAGGGAATTTTTCCAGTGAAGTTTGGATTTTTGTCTTGTTTAAACAAAAGGGCAAATGCACAAAGTCAGGCAAAAGGAGTATAGAAAGTGCATTAAGCAAGGATACTGAGCAAAATAATTTGGTAATTTGGACCTTAGAAGGTGCCTTTGCTTACCGAACAAATTGAGAATACTAATAGTATCATTTTCCTTTCTTTTTTTCATCTTTAGAAAAACACAGAGTAAATTTCTTGTTAACTTGTACCTCTAGTGAAGTACTGCTCCTGCTGTATATTTTAGAGAGCTACAGTTTGACTTGTTATGGGTCTCTAAGGAAAATAAAGATCAATAATTTGTCACAGCAGGAGATATTTTACAATCTGCAGGATGCTATAATATACTACTGTGAATGAAAAAAAATGATACTATTCTCAGCTTGTCTTTGTGCAATTGAGCAAGTTTCTATTAAAGCAAGTTAAAAGACTTTTCCTGGGAAATTTAATGTCCAGATCATTAAGCATGAGTGTCACTTTGTAGTTATATGTTAATGTTAAGGACACTTTTTAAATTCAGTTGCAGAAGATACGTTTAACATTTTTATTTATCTCTGACAATTTGCCCATGGCCAAGTTCTAGATGCAATCAATACTTTGAGAATCTACCACTAGTTAGAAAAGGAACTAAGACCCCAAAACTGCTAGAATTTGCTAACAAAATGGTCTAGGAAACGAAGAAACATGCTTTCTCCTGCTGTTGTCATGGTATATTTTTCCCTTGGATTTTTCACTTGGTGATATTTGGCTTAGTATTATGGCAGTTTATATTTGTGTAAAAAATCAGTTATTAAAAAGATGTGGGAGTTAATAATCATCCTTAACTCCTATCAACATCCTCTGTAATATCTTCTAGATACCTTGATCAAAACTTTGAGTTTATCCCTCCTCAGAGGTATCTAAAACTTTTGTTTTCATTCAGTATTGGATGATTTTGTAACTTTCAGATACACTGACCATTTGCTAAAAATGGAGCCATATTATGAAATCTGCTGTTTTCTATTTCTTTTACTTCTCCATTAAACTTGTCTTACCCAACTACAAGTTTAAGAGATTCTGCGATATAAATCCAATACAAACAAAGGAAATGCCAGTTTTGATTACATATCTTTTTAATGGTGGAATATTTATTTCTATTTTCCCTGACTTTTTAAATTAAACTTAAATTAAACTTCGAAGATATTAGAATTCTGAATTTTAGTATTCATGCGGTCTTTGTCCAATTTGCTTACCAGCATCTTTGAAAGTATCCAAAGTTAAATCCAAATGGATATAGAAATTATAACTGAGACATAAGACTAGTAAAAGACACACATTCCAGTCACATGGTGAGATATACTAGGATAATCTCTGAACAGTCTTGATGCTACACTTAAACCATCTGTCTTAAACTAATCATGAGATTTCTCCCTGTACATAGAACAGACTACCTATGAATGTTTCACTGTTGATCACTTGTTCAGTCACGTCTGCCTATTCATTACAGGATATAGTATTTTCCTGGCAAACATATTGAAGTGATTTGCCATTTCCTTCTACAGTGAATTTATACAGAGATCAAATGATGCACAGGGTCACATAGCTAGTGAATATCTGAGGCCAGATTTGAACTGAAATTTTCCAGAACCCATGACCAGACCTTTCTCTACTCAGCTAACTATCTGTCCCCAGGGTTGATTTGCAGTAAGGCAATGGCAAGATATCTACACAATAAGTTGATAAATGTGACATGGATTCTGCCTCTTATTTGAGTAAAAATGATGACCAGTGAGCTCATAGAATAATTGAAGTAATGATTCATGAATTTATAAACAATAGTTTAGACAGGAATATTATAAAGATAACTCCATTGAAGGTTTGTGAAAATAAAACAAAGTATCTAAATTTTAGTGTCTAAGATGGTTTAGATATTACTTTACCCAACAGTGATAATGGCCTCTAAAAAATATCTTCCCTCTTCCATCCAACAGCTGATTTTCTATTGATTATTTAAAGCTCAACTCAACATGGGATGCCTCCATGATTCGTTTTTTTCACCAACATCTTTATGGCACCTACTTTATTCCAGGCACAATGCTAAGTGTCTTACAAGTACCTCATTTCATTGTCACAACAACCTTTTATGGTCGATGCTATAATACTGCAAAATGGAATCTGCATTCCCTGGGAAAGTATCATACATTACCCGTCCCCAAGGGGCATCTTATTAACTAACCAGAATATGGTAAAATGAGCCCCATACTCTCCTCACAATAGTCAATTATGGGACTTCTCTCCTTTGAAGAATTACCTTTATTCTGAATATTGAGTCCATTCCCACCTTTTCTTTCACTCTTCAACCTCCAGTCTGAACCATATTGCCTTTTAATTATAGCCTACCGAGTACTTAAGCACCTACCTATATAGAAGATATTAGGAAAATTCTTCATCCACAATTGTAGTTGAGGCCCTCATTGCTTTTCACTATTGTAATAGTCTCCCAATTATTTTCCTTGTCCCAAATTACTCTCTTAATGTATTCTACCTTCAACACAGTCCTGAAATATTTTCTTTCCCTTTCTTTTTAAATACAAAACATTCTTTCTCTGTTTTTAGATGCCAATGTTGCAACAGTATTATTTACCACTATTTTTCATGGCAAGTGCATGGAAAGATGATCATTTCTTCCATATCTCACGTATATTAATTAATTTTGCCCAATTAATCTACTTTCAAGGCATATAGTACTATGTTTTTTCCAAACAATCTCATGCAAACTATCACTTGTGTACCTTTTCTCATGTTGTTCAATATCCCAGAATGTCTGCCCTCTTCCATTCAACTGCTGATTTTCTATTGATTGTTTAAAGCTCAACTTAAAATGGGATGTCTCCATGATTCTTTATTTTTTTTTCACCAACTTTTCTTTTTTGTCAGGGGGTCGGATGAATAAACATCTTTATGGCACCTACTTTATGCCAGGCACTATGATCAGTGTCTTACAATTACCTAATTTCATTCTCACAGCAACCTTTTATGGTTAATTCTATAATCCATAGTTTACAATGAGGAAACTGAAATAAATGGAAGTTAAGTGACTTCTTCACTCTGTTCTATCCACTGAGACACGAAGATGTTCTGCGGTAATTACTAACCAGTGACAGATGATTTCCTCATGTATATATCTTTCCTCTGAACTTTGAACTCACAGTTCCAACTACCAGCTGGAGATCTCCACCTGAGTCGCCCATAGATATTTCAAATTTAACCCGCCCTAAATAGAGCTTTCCCCTTTAAATCAGGGTTTCACATTCTGCTATCATTTTAGGAAAGGACATATATTTTAATATAACTGATTATTTGTAATTTTGTATATTTTACTTTGTGCATTTGAAACTTTGGGCTGGAAGGGTTCCAAAGGAACCATCAGACTCACAAAGTAGTGCATGACACATGCACCCTGCCTCTAAACTATGCTATATATGAAAGAGATAGTTCCCATCTTTTAACCACTAAGTGTGTGACCTAGATGTCTTCCTTTGCTCTTCACTCCTGCTTACTCCCAAAGGATTGGATTTTTTCCTCTGCAATATATCTCACCCCTTTCTCTGTATTTCTATTTACAACAGAAACACTGTAATTTAGAGGCTCATCTAGAATAGTTCAGTATCATCCGAACTTTTATCTCTAAATGTGGCCTAAATCCTTTCCAATCCATGTTTTTTAATACTTAGATTTTTTTCCCTATTAGATGTAAATAATTTTTAAAACTTCTGAGTTCAAAATTTTCTTCCTTCCTTACCTTCCCACTCATTAAGAGAATAAATTAACTTATCACTAGAATAATACGCTATGATCAGTTGGATTTGTACCTGGAATACAGAACTGACTCAATATTAGAAAAAAAAATATTAGCATTATTGATCATATAAACAACAAACCTAACAGAAATCACATCATTATCTCAATAGATGCAGGATAAACGTTTGACAAATCACAAGACTCATTCCTATTGAAAACACTGGAAAGCATAGGAATAAATGGAACTTTCCAGAAAATAATAAACAATATCTACCTAAAACCATCATTAAGCATTATATGCAATGGAGACAAGCTAGATTCATTTCCAATAAAATCAGTAGTGAAACAAGGATGTACATTATCACTACTGTTATTCAATATGGTATTAAAAATGCTAGTTGTAGCAAGTAGAGAAGAAAAAGAAATTGAAGGAATTAGAATAGGCAAAGAAGAAACTAAGTTATCACTCGTTGAGAATGATAGGATGATATATTTACAGAATCTCAGAGAATCAAGTAAAAAACTACTTGAAATGATAAACAACTCTGGCAAATTTGCAGGTTATAAAATAAATTCACATAAATGGTTTGAATTTCTATATATTACTAACAAAGCCCAACATCAAGAGAGAGAAAGATAAATCTTATGTAAAGCTATGGTAACACTATAAAGTATCTGGGAGTCTACTTGCCAAAACGAATCCATGGACTACATGAACCACAATGACCAACACAAATCCTTTTTGCACAAATAAAGTCAGATCCAAGTAAGTGGAAAAAACATCCATTGCTTGTGAGTAGGCCGAGCTAATATAAAAAAAAAATTACAATTCTACCAAAATTAATTTACTTATTCAGTGCCATTCCAATCAAACTACCAGACAATTATTTTCTAGAGCTAGAAATAAAATACTATCAAAATTCATCTGGAGGAACAAAAGATTGAGAATATTGAGGGAACTAAAGAAAAGAAATGGTAGGGAAGGTGTACTTGGGTTATCAAACAGTAGATTGCTATATCATTGACTACTGTGTCTTGAGTACCTAACCTCTTCCACTGGTTGACCCCTCTATTTCTTAGTCAGTTCCAAGTGGTTCTTCCGTTATTACGAAGTTCCAAGTCTACCAGAAAAACTCTCGCATACTGTGGTCGTTGCTGTGCACAAAGTCCTCCTGGTTCTGCTCCTTTCACTCAGCATCAGATCATATAAGTCCTTCCAGGCCGCCGTGAAGTCTTCTTGTTCAACATTTCTTATGGCACAATAGTATTCCATTACATTTACATACCATAATTTATTCAGCCATTCCCCAATTGATGGGCATCCCCTTGACTTCCAATGTTTGGCAACTACAAAGAGTGCTGCTATAAATATTTTTGTACATGTGGGACTTTATCCCATTTTTATGATATCTTGGGGATACAGTCCTAGAAGCAATATTGCTGGGTCAAAGGGTATGCACATTTTTGTAACCCTTCGGGCATAGTTCCAAACCGCTCTGCAAAATGGTTGGATGAGCTCACAGCTCCGCCAACAATGAATGTGTTCCAACTCTCCCACATTATCTCCAAAATTTATCATTCTCTTGTTCTGTCATATTTGCCAATCTTGTAGGTGTGATGTGGTACCTCAGAGTAGTTTTGATTTACATCTCTCTAATCAAAAGTGATTTAGAGCACTTTTTCATATGATTAGAGATACCTTTAATTTCTTCTTCCGAAAATTGCCTGTTCATATCCTTTGACCATTTATCAATTGGGGAATGACTTGTATAGTTATACATTTGAGTCAGTTCTCTATATATTCTAGATATGAGGCCTTTATCCCCGAGATTAGCTGCAAAAATTCTTTCCCAATTTACTACATCCCTCCGAATCTTGTTTGCATTGGGTTTGGTTGTGCAAAAACTTTTCAGTTTAATGTATTCAAAATTATCCATCTTGCATTTCATAATGCTTTCTATCTCTTCTTTAGTAAAAAGTTCTTCCCTTTTCCATAAATCTGATAAATACACTATTCCTTGCTCCTCCAGTTTGTCCACGGTATCAATCTTTCTACCTAGATCGTGTACACATTTGGACTTCATTCTTCTGTGCTGATTTAATGCAAGCAAATATATCCAAATTCAATCTCAAAACAACAATAGTTATGGTCCCAAATGCCCTTTACCCTAAACAGGAAATTTCACTAATTAAAGCATAGAGCCATGTACAATTATTTCTATTCTCATGGAGTTGCAATAAGCAATAAAGACTTACCTCAGATACATGAGGTATTCTATTTAAGATTTTTCCTTCTCAAATTTAAAACTTGTCCCAATGCAAAAACCAATTGTTAAAAATCCTTTCTATTACAACTCCAGAGCAAGCCATATTCATCGTTTCGAATTTACATAAGCCAAGCAAGTTCCTTTCCTAGAGCTAATGACGTTGTCTGCATGGATGGTTTCCAGAGGCTTTAGCAGTTTTACAAAATAAAGGTAATCGGCACGGATCCCATGCCTGCCAACACCCAAACATTCAAGAGGACTGTTCTGAATGGGCAGAAAAGTATATAAATATTATATAAAGTTTTCACTCAATCCCTTTCTTTCCACACACAGTAATCAATTCACAATTTTAGATTTTGCATTAAAACAGTAACTCCAAATAACTTAGTTAACAATCTTATAGCTTTTATAAATAATAGCCAAATTCTTTTAGTTGCAACTTCTTGAAGAGGCAAATATGAAAATACCTCATTTTCTAGATGGCAATTACAAAACATTATAAGACAAGGTTAGCAGGAGTGAAAAAAATTTAGAATAACATAACTAGTTTTAGACAATTTTCCCAACATCTTTTAGTTTCAAAAAAATTCAGATTAAAAATTGCTTTGGCTAACACCATTTCTGGATTACAGTGGTCACCAAATTTTTACAGTACAGGAAAATTTTAGTAAGAACTTTCCAACATTTCCCAAACTTTTATGCTTTCCTTAAACTTCGTACCCATGCTGTTCTCCTATTGGGCTTTGATTAAAGCCACTTTAAACTGCACATATATTGTTTCTTTCTATTTCTGATCTGAAACTGCCTTTAGCAATCATATAAACTAGGTAATATAAGATTTGTTTCTCTCTTTCTCTCTCCCTTCCTCTACTCTAATGCTGCAGTCATCAGAGAGAGGGGAAGAAGGGGAGGCAAAGATATAACTGAATTGCTAAGTCCAGCTGCAGCGGAGCTGGCTATATTAATCACACAGACACACACATACACACACACACAGAACACATACAGGCAGAACTCACATACAGACAATGAAAAGAAAAATCCAAACACTGAGAAAATATCGTGATAGGAAAGTAATCCCCCAAGAAATACTAGTGATTCACCCAAATCCCCCAACTTCCCAAATTCTGTTTGTGCGATTGGTTGGGGTCACCACTCCACTTTTGCTTCATATCCCTGCTCTGGAGCCAGTTGTTAGCAACTGTTGGATCAGAGGCATAGCGGTGAGAGAAAGAAAGAGATAACAGCAATTGGGTCTAAGCCAGCCTGTACCATCTGTACATGACTGGTATATTGATCTTAGAGTCAAGATTTATATACTCTCTTAAGCAAGTAAGCAGAGTTATTCCCAAGAGAAAATGTTTAGCTTACATCTTTTACTTCCTTATCTTAGTTCCTTCTGCATAACAACCTATGGTACACAATCAGGGTTAGGATAATCTCATCCTTGCTTATCAAGAGTGTAATGGTGAGCCAATTTCCTGAGAACATCATCCTTAGTACAAGCCTCAAGTAAAACCTGGACAGTACCTCACATTCCAGACTCCATCAGTACTGGCCTTCTACAATGCTGTAAAGGAAAACAGACCAAAATAACAATAGAAAGAAGGAAAATATTTTTTTTTCCAAATATGCTGCTGTCTGACTTCACAGGACATCATTTCTTTCTCTGGTGGTGAATGTCATTTTTCATTATGAGTCCTTTAGAAATGTATTAAATAATTGTATTGCAGAGAATAGTTCTGTCATTTGATGCTAGTTGTCCTACAATAATGCTGTTACTGTGAAAAATATTTTCCTTTTGTTAACATCACTTTGTATCAGTTCATGTATTTCCAGGTTTCCCTGAAAACATTCTGTTTGCCATGGCTTATAACGCAATATTATTCCATCACAAACATATATTACATTTTGTTAGACATTCCCTAAGAAATGCACATCAATTCAATTTTTATTTCTTTGCAAACACAAAAAAATACTTGTTATAAATACTTGTGGACATATAAGTTCTTTTCCTTTTCCCACTTATTTGGCATACAGACCCAGCAGTACTATTGGGGAGCCAAAAGGTATACAGATTTTTAACATTTTAGGTGTAGTTTCATTTGTTCTCCAGAATGGTAGGCTCCTGTTACGTCATCAACAGTGCATTTGTGTCCCAATTTTACCTTCCAACATTATTTTAAAATGTTAACCAGTCTGATAGGCTTGAGATAGCAATTCAGAATTGTTTTAATTGCATTTCTCGAAATGATAATGATGGAGAGCATTTTTGTATGACAGTAAATAGTTTTGATTTTTTTTCCTAAAGATGACTTACTGTTATATTTTGGCAGTATTCAATTGAGAATCAGTATTTATTCTTATAAATCGGATTCACTTTTCGATATATTTGGAAAACAAGTATTTCATTGGAGAAAGTTGCTATGTTATTTTTCTCTGTTTTCTACTTTTCTTCTAATACTCGTTTCTTTGGTATTGTTTTTACAAATGAAAAGTATCTTTATCTCCTGTAATGCTCTCTATTCCTTATTTGGTCATAAATTCTTCCCTTATCGATAGACGCGGGAAATAAACTATTCCATGCCACCCTCAGTTGTGACCCATATGTCTAAATCTTATATCCAAATTGACCTTACCTTAGTTTATGATGTGTGGTACTAATCTGTCTAGTTTTCTAGCTTATCCACATTATAGACTTTAATTGCTGAGGTTTTTTTTTTCTTAACTTTTAACATTCGTTTTCACAAAATTTTGGGTTCCAAATTTTCTCCCCTTTTGTGCCCTCCCCCACCCCAAAACACTGAGCATTCTAATTGCCCCTATCACCAATCTGCCCTCTCTTCTATCATCCCTCTCTGCCCTTGTCTCCATCTTCTCTTCTGTCCTGTAGGGTCAAATGACTTTCTGTACCCCTTTACCTGTATTTCTTATTTCTTAGTGGCAAGAACAGTACTCGACAGTTGTTCCTAAAATTTTGAGTTCCAACTTCTCTTCCTCCCTCCCCCCGCACCTCTTCCCTTTGGAAGGCAAGCAATTTAATATAGGCCAAATCTGTGTAGTTTTCCAAATGACTTCCATAATAGTCCTGTTGTATAAGACTAACTATATTTCCCTCCATCCTATCCTGCCCCCCATTACTTCTATTCTGTCTTTTGATCCCGTCCCTCCCCAAGAGTGTGAACCTCAAATTGCTCCCTCCTCACCATGCCCTCCCTTCCATCCTCCCCCCCACCCTGCTTATCCCCTTATCCCCTGCTTTCCTGTACTGGAAGATAGGTTTTCATACCAAAATGACTGTGCATTTTATTCCTTCCTTTACTGGAATGTGATGAGAGTAAACTTCATATTTTTCTCTCACCTCCCCTCTTTATCCCTCCACTAATAAGTCTTTTGCTTGCCTCTTTTATGAGAGATAATTTGCCCCATTCAATTTCTCCCTTTCTCCTCCCAATATATTTCTCTCTCAGTGCTTGATTTCGTTTTTTTAAGATATGATCCCGTCCTCTTCAATTCACTCTGTGCTCTCTGTCTCTATGTGTGTGTGTGTGTGTGTGTGTGCATGTGTGTGTGTGTAATCCTACCAACTGCCCAGATACTGAAAAGTTTCAAGAGTTACAAATATTGTCTTTCCATGTAGGAATGTAAACAGTTCAACTTTAGTAAGTCCTCTTTTATGTTCACCTTTTCATGTTTCTCTTCATTCTTGTGTTTGAAAGTCAAATTTTCTTTTCAGCTCTGGTCTTTTCATCAAGAATGCTTGAAAGTCCGTAATTTCATTGAAACACCATTTTTTACCCTGAAGTACTATACTCAGTTTTGCTGGGTAGGTGATTCTTGGTTTTAGTCCTAGTTCCTTTGACTTCTGGAATATCCTATTCCATGCCCTTCGATCCCTTAATGTAGAAGCTGCTAGATCTTGTGTTATCCTGATTGTTTTTCCATAATACTTGAATTGTTTCTTTCTAGCTGTTTGCAATATTTTCTCCTTGACCTGGGAACTCTGGAATTTGGCCACAATGTTCCTAGGAGTTTCTCTTTTTGGATCTCTTTCAGGCGGTGTTCTGTGGATTCCTTCAATGTTTATTTTGTCCTCTGGTTCTAGAATCTCAGGGCAGTTTTCCTTGATAATTTCATGAAAGATGATGCCTAGGCTCTTTTTATGATGATGGCTTTCAGGTAGGCCCATAATTTTTAAATTGTGTCTCCTGGATCTATTTTCCAGGTCAGTTGGTTTTCCAGTGAGATATTTCACATTATCTTCCCTTTTTTCATTATTTTGGTTTTGTTTTGTGATTTCTTGGTTTCTCATAAAGTCATTGGCCTCCATATGTTCTATTCTAATTTTGAAAGAACTATTTTCTTCAGTGAGCTTTTGAATCTCCTTTTCCATTTGGCTAATTCTGCTTTTGAAAGCATTCTTCTCCTTGGCTTTTTTAACCTCTTTTGCCAATTGAGTTAGCCTATTTTTCAAGGTGTTTTTTTCTTCAGCATTTTTTTGGGTCTCCTTTAGCCAGGTGTTTAATTGTTTTTCATGCTTTGCTTGCATGTCTCTCATTGCTCTTCCCAGTTTTTCCTCCACCTCTCTAACTTGATTTTCAAAATCCTTTTTGAGCTCTTCCATGGCCTGAGCTCATTGAGTGGGCTGCGATACAGAAGCCTTGACTTCTCTGTCTTTGCCTGATGGTAAGCATTATTCTTCCTCATCAGAAAGGAAGAGAGGAAATACCTGTTCACCAAGAAAGTAACCTTCTATAGTCTTATTTTTTTTCCCTTTTCTGGGCATTTTCCCAGCCAGTGACTTGACTTCTGAGTATTCTCTTCTCACCCACTTCGCCTCCAGGTCTGCCCAGCCAGTGCTTGGGGTCTGAGATTCAGATGCTGCTTCCCAGCCTTAGGGCTTTGGGCGGGAGCAGGGCTGCTATTCAGCGTGAGATTAAGTTCAGGTGCTCAGGTAGGGGCAAGGCCGCCTCAAGGGCTCAGTTCCCTCAGGGGGTTTATGCAGAGACCTTCAACAATGGATCCAGGTTCCTGCCTGGTTGGGAAGCCCTGGTCTGCTCCTGCCTCTGCTGCTGCCTCCCAAGGGGGCCCAAGTTATGGTAGCACCCCACTCCCCTCTTGGCAAGCCAGAGAGACCATCTCACCAACCTTTGGGGCCCGTGGGTGGAGGGACCTGCGCTACCACTGGAGATTCTGTCCCTGAAGCCTGCTCGGATCTGGTCCTCTCAGTGTAGCATGGCTAAGGCAGGGCTGGGCTCCGGGTCCACAGCTCAAAGGACCTTTTGCGAGAGGTTTTCAGGCTCTCTGGAACAGAAATGTTGTCTGCTCTGTTGTTCTGAGGCTTCTGCTGCTCCAGAATTTGTTGGGAGTTCTTTTTTACAGATATTTTATGGGCTGTGGGTTTCGGAGCTAGTGTATGTGTGTCTTTCTACTCCGCCATCTTGGCTCTGCCCCCCAATTGCTGAGGTTTTTAGAAAGGTGGCACTTATCATTTTAAGGAAAAATCCATTTATTCTAATGCTTTATAGTATTTTTAAATAGTATTGAGTGTTGCATTTTGTTAAAACCTTTTTCTGCATCTATAGAGATATTTGGATACTGGTTTTTATTAGATACGATTAATTAAGCTAATAATTTTTGATATATGGTTAATTAAGCTAATAGTTTTTCTAATATTGAACCAGTCCTACATTCCAAGTATAAATCTCATCTAATTATAATGTATGATCTTTGTGATATATTGATTTAATCTCCCTCTTAGCATTTTATTTAAAATTTATGAAGCACCAATAAATAGAAAAAAAATTTCTATAGTTTCATTTCTTTTGTTTTTCCTGGTTTGATTATCACTGACATGTCTCTATCATTGTGTCAGTAAACACCCCAACATACACAGGGGAACCTGTTTTCACAGGATCTTAGATCTGCATTCATGAAAGGAAGGATAACCTTTGAGGGGCTAGCAATTCCTTTAATTACGCACATGTATTAATCCTTTAAGCAAGCACAAATATCATTCAACTATTTCAGGGGATTCAGCACTCCGAAATTCAGAGAATATGCAGAGACATTGAATGTCAACAGAAATTCTTCCAAAGTTTCTGACCATTAACATACATATATCTTTGCTAGAGAGGAAACATCTGAGTTTCTCAAAGATAGGGTACTCCTTAGTGGGTGCCCAGAGTCTTCTTAGAGCCAGACAAACACTTATAGTTAGTAAATCCCAAAGTAAAATCTCATTCTCAGGGTATTTATACAGTTTTTAGAGCCAAAGGTCATAACCCTCTGACTCAGTGCCTCAAGAGAAAAAAACATAATGTACTTGGGACCTTCTTACAAAACACCTCCCCTAATTAAGCTTCCCACAATCCGGAGGCCCATCAGTGGGTGGGAAAGATCCTCCTCAGTCACACTCAAATACAAGCACTATACTTCTTGATTAAACAAAAACAAAAACAGGAAAAAATCCCACTTTGCTTGCCATTACAATCATAAAAGTAATTTAGCAAAACTCCTTCTTTGTCCATTTTTCCAAATACTTTATATAATGTTAAAGGTAATTTTTCACTAAATATTTGTTGGAATTCACTTGAGAATCGATCTGGTCCTGATGATTTTTTTTTCTTAGGGAACTTAGTGATAGTTTGTTTAATTTATTTTTTTCTAAAATAGGATTATTTAAGTAATCTACTTCGTCTTTTGCTAATATGGGCAAAAGATTCATTTGTAAATATTCAGCCATTTTGTTTACATTGTTAGATATATTGTCATATAATTGGGCAGAATAACTCTTAATATTTACTCTAATTTTATCTTTTTCATACTGGTAAGTTAGTTTTATTCATTCTTTTTAAAATTATATTAACCAATGATTTATCTCCTTTATTGTTTTTTTTAATTAATTTGACTCTTAGGTTTATGTTTAACTTCAATACTTTTCTTACTTTTAATTTTCTTAGTCTGATTTACAGAATTTTGAATTCAGTCTTTACCTAGGTAATTTCAATTTATCCTTTTTTAGTTGCATGCTCAATTAATTAATTTCCTTATTCTCTGTCTTTTCTTTCTGATATCAACATTTAGATATATAAATCTTTCTTCTTTGGTCGAATTCCATAAATTTTGGTATATTGTTTCTTTGCTGTCATTTTCTTTAATGAAATTATTTATTGTTTCTATGATTTAGTTCTTAATCCACTCATTATTTAAGATTAGATTATCTAGCTTCTGAATAACTTTTAATCTATGCTTCTGTGGTCTGTTATTAATTAATTTTATTACTTATGATACAAAATGGACGTACTTGATATTTCTATCTTTCAGTATTTAATGGCAAGGTTTTTATGCCCTAACACATAAATTTTTCGTTAGGTGGTATGTACCGGTGAGAAAAATAAATATTTTCTATTCCCATTCATTGTTTTCCAGATGTCTATCATATCCAACTTAACTAAAATTTTATTCATTTCTTCAATTTCTATCTTGTTTATGTTTTGATTAGGTGTATCCAGTTCTGAGAGGTAGAAACTGATTTTCCCCAGCAGTATTGTTTTCTTCTCTACTTCTTCTCATAAATCATTTAGTTTTGCCTTGAAGTGTTTGGATGCTATTGCTTTTGGTGCGTATATGTTTAGTATTGCTATAACTTCATTGTCCTTTGCACCTTTGATCAAGATATAATTTAATTGATTATATCTTCTGATTAGGTTTGGTTTTGCATTTGTCTTGTCTGAAATGACGACTAGTATACCCGATTTTTTTTTTTTATCTTCAGCTAAACCAAAATAGATTGCTCTTCAAAACCTTATCTTTATTCTGTCTCTCTGCTTCAGGTTTATTTCTTGTAAACAACATATTGTAGATTTCTCTTTTTTAATCCACTGTGCTATTTACTTCATTTACTTCTTTTTATGAGTAAGTTCACTCCGTTCACATTCACAGTGATGACTACTGTGTATTTCCCTTCATCCTTCTTTCCTCTCTATTTATTCTCTCTCTCTGTCTCTGTCTGCCTGCCTGTCTGTCTGTCTGTCTGTCTCTCATTTCATCTTGTCCTTCCTCAAAAAGATTTTGTTTCTGACCACTGCCTCCTCAAATAACCCTTCATTCTGTCCCTCCTCTTCTATTGTTACCTACTGTTCCCACTTCCTGCTAAGGTAAGGTGAATTTATATACCCAAGTGTGTGTGTGTTATTCCATCCTTCATCCAATTTTGGTGAATGTAAGGCACATCACACATCTTTTTACTCTCCAATGTGTGAGTTATTTCGTGCCTCATTTGAGTGAGATAATTTGCCTCATTCTACCTCACCCATTTCATTCTGAAGCTCACAGATTGGAACACAACAGTATACTGCCCATGCTCGATTTAATGGCTGTATTTTGGGCCATCCTGACTCAGAGTGCATATCAGTAAGAACTGTTTCTCCTTTGACCAGCAACCCTGAGGGTCTTTCTTTCCCAGTCTGATTTTTTTTTAAATTAAACCAGCAATATCTTGATTTGCTTCTTTAAGAGGCTTATTCACTGAATGGGAATTACTTCACTCAAAGTGAAAAGGCCTTTGCCTAAAAGGGTCATGGTCTCCCATTGCATCCTGGGCCATTTCCGCTCACCTTGATTAATATCTGGCTACTGGACCCCAATGATTCTGGAGGAGAAAGTGAGATTGGTGACGTTGCACAGGATTTCCCTCACTCAAATCAATGTTAATTGCAAATCGTCATCATTTCCCTGATGCCATGGTCTTATTCAAAACAAAGGACAAACCAATTAACAACAATTTCTTTGTATATCATAATATAATCATAATTAACTCACACCCATGCCCTCTGTCTATGAACACTCCTTTAAATTTCTCTAATAATCATTATGTTCTTAAGAGCTAAAAGCATCATCTCTCCGTGTTGGAATGTAAAGAGTTTAATATTATTGAATTCTTTTGATTTGTCTTTCCTTTTTACCTTGTTTATGCTTCTTTTGAGTCCTGTATTTGAAAGTCATGTTTTCTATTCAACTCTGTTCTTTTCATAAGGATTGATTGAATGTTCTTGGGTTCATTCAAGACCTTTTTATCTGGAAGTTTTGTACTCAGTTTGGCTGTGTAGGTAATTTTCAGTTGTAACACTAACTATTTTGCCTTCCAAAATGTCATATGCTAAGGCCTTTGGTCCATTAATGTAGAACTGTTAAGACTTACTTTATCCTGGATATGATTCCATGGTCTTCGAATTGTTGCATGTTGCCTGCTTGCAATGTTTCCTCCTTGTTTTACTTATTTCTGTAAGATTATTATTTTTTTTTTAATTTGAGGATCTCTTTCAGGAGATGATGAATGGATTCTTTCCATTTCTGTTTTACTCTCTGGTTTGGGGACATAAGAGCAATTTCTCTTGATAATTTCTTGAAATATGTTATTCAGGCTCTTTTTGTTACTCATGACTTTGAGGTAGTTGTATAATTATTAATTTGTGTCTTCTCAATCTATTTTGAGGTCATTTTCCCCCAACTAGCTGCTTGATACTTTCTACTATATGTGTTTATTTACTTATTTTTAAATTTTATTCTTCTCTTTCCAGATATCTCAAGGAGTCATTTGCTTCCACTTGACCATTTTCCCAAGTGAGCTTTCTTTTTAAAAAAAAAATTTACCTCCTGTTCCTTTTCACCAATAACAGTTTATGAGGAGTTATTTTGTTCAGTGATTTTTGTACTTCTTTTCCCAGGTAGTTAATTCTGTTTTTAAGAACTTTTCTTCAGTTAATTTTCTGTATCTAACTTTCGTTTAGTCAACACTGGTTTTAAAGTATTATTTCCCTCAAAATTCTTGTGATTCCTTTACCAAACTATTGATTTTTTCATGATTTTCTCCCATCATTCTCATTTCTTTCCTCCTTTATTCTTTTATTTAGTCTATATGATTTAAAAAAAAAAAAAAACAAACCAATAACTCAGCTATAGCCTGAGACCAATTCACATTTTTTTGGTATATTTTCATGTAACTTCTTTGATTTCATTGTCTTCTGATTTCATTTTGATCTTCTCTCTCACTATAATAATTTTCCATGGTATTTTGTTGTTAACTCATTTTTCCAGCTAATTTCTTGAATTTCAACTTTATGTTAATGTTGGAGTATACTTCTGCTGTTTTCTATGCCACCGTCTTATGTGTCATGTTTTTCATGCAGTGATTTTCAGGAGTAGATTTAGGGGTCTGTAAGTTTTTAGTTTTTCAGAGGAGTTATAATTTAGGGAGTGGTGTGGTCATTGCTCTTCCTGCCTATGTCTTGGGTACTGATTGACCACAACCACAATTCTTTTTTCTCTTTGAAACTGTGTTCATGCTCCCACTTCCTAGTCACCTAATCATCCTGAGACTACTATATGAATCATATATTGACAGTTAAAGAGATTTTTGCCCCTAGGGCCATCAGAGTGTCCCCTGTAATTTCATTCTTACCAGTTGTCCAACTCAGTAAGTTGGCTGAGAATTTCAGAAACCACTGCAGCAGCTGATTCAGTGGCTCAGTGGCCTCCTGCTGATTTGGTGTATGCAACCTGTACTGGACTGTGCCTTACTCTCACACAAGTGGGACACCTTTACTGACAATCTTCTAAGTTTGTTTTAGTGCAGAAAATTGATTTGCCCCATTCTTTTGTTGGTTCTGTCAGTTCAGCATTCCTTTTGTTGCATCACTGTAACATTGTTTGGAGAGCAATTTGGAAGTACTCAAGTGATTTGCTTCCTTTACTCTGCTATCTTGACTCTGCCCTCCTAAAATGTTTTTCCCCTTCTCAAGTGTGAGATCTGGCTCCTCAGACCCCGACTCAATAACCTTTAATGTCTTTTATTGACTCTAAGATCATTAATAATTTTGACTTATTTCACCATTTCAAAATTTCTTTTTCATGTAAATTTTAAAATATTCATAATTTTAGTACATGTGATTTTTAAGTAAATATGTATATATTTTGAGGAAATGGTAAAACTTATTTTTAATTGATAAGAGTGCCTAATCAAAATTTTGGAAATAAGTGGTTCATTTCCCTTAAACTAAAAATACTCATGATAAAACCGTGTATGATCCTTGTCTTTAAATTCCAAAAGTAAAATAAATGCCACAGGCACTGTATTTGGAACTTATCACCTACGTCTCTCAGATATAGTTTTGAGAACTTTGTTAGTGGTGATACAAAACAAAAATCCATCTTTAAGGAATGCAGCAGTATTATTCGTGGTTTTTTTTTTTTGTTTCTTTGTTTTTTGTTTTTTGTCATTTAGTGTCAGTACCTATCACATTTTCATGTAATGGAGGATAATGACCATAACAGAAGCTACCCTCTGACCTAGGGAAACCAGTTTGTTGACTCCTGAACATTCATCCAGGAGGCATTGTTGTGGGGAAAAAATGTGCTTAAGCTTCTTTAATGGTTAAATGACTATTTTTTTATTTTGTATTTCAGAAGTACACTATTGGTCTTTGGGGTAATGAGTTGAGAAAAGTGAAATAACTATTCAGATTTTACTTAAAAGAGATGATATTGCTGCCATCCCTCATTTTTCTTGTGAGTCTTTTATGGACTATTCTCTAGTATCCATTTAGAAGAGGAATCTGTGAGTGTCAGGATAGGAGATGGTGAATATCAAACACGAACAGGGAAAATTAGCCACCAGAAGTAGAATCATACTTCTGTCCATGATGGCACAAAATGTCTTAGATGAAGAGGATATCAACTGTGACTGACTTATGAGGAAATGATTGTAGCAAGACATACTTCCTATCAAGTGTGTTTAATGGGGTGAAAGATTAGGTAAAAGGGATAAGTAAACTTGAATGGAAACTTTATTTCTTTCCCAACCCAGAACTTATTGCACTACCATGTCATCCTATTGCTTACCCACCTCCTATCTTTCATCCTCCTCTTCACTAGAGAGAGAAAATGCTATGAGATGTTTCTCATAAATCTTTCAAAATGCACAAGGAATATATTGGTTTTTTTTTTGTTTAAATTAAGGATTTTACTCTAAAGGAAAGATTGGTAATCAGTGATATTCAGCTGCTGATTATGATTTAATATTGCCTGTGCAAGATATGGGTTTAGGTAGGGAATAAAATAAGAAATTGATAAGAATATAAAGAAGAAGCAGATAGGAAATTAAAATAATTAATGTCTATGCCAAAATCATTGTATTCATAATTTTCAGTAAGATGTAATTTTAGAGTTGTATAAAAGATGAAAATATAAAATAATTATAGTGATGTACTGACTCTTATTTTGGTTAGTATGGCCATGTGGATAAATAACAAAAAAAGTATGGTGTAAGAGTCGATGGGCATTTGTTAAGTATGCAATGTTTTAAAAAAAGACATTTCATCTTTCTGCAATTGTTTAAAAGTACCCATTTCCTTCTGTTTCTAAATTCCTAACTTAACTATGCAGTCTGACAATGTGAATCATTGTTCTAACTCAGCCTTTTATCCTCCAAGTTCTCTTAAATTTCTAATAAATTTCCGAAAGTTACATGTGCAAAAATACTTTGAATACGATCCAAATTCTAAAGAAAATTTATGAATGTGGGAATCAAAATTTCAATTTTGAGCTAATAGATTAAAGCTATTCGGGACAAGGGAAGACTATGTCTTCAATCATAGCATAGTGCTTCTCTTCAACAATGGTTTCTGTGTTTCTACCAACAATTTTTTTTTTCATTTTTGCTGACATAAATTTCCTAGAGTCCCTTCAGATTTAAAACAAAGCCAATTTCTGTGTGTATGCGTGTGTATGTGTGTGTCTGTGTGTGAACCTCTAAAAGGCACTGTGAAGGAAAATGGCTATGACTATTCTTTTTTCGTTCGAACAAAGGGGTAAGGATGATTTCTCTGGGAGAAAACAATAACTGAAATAACAACTAGTTTCCAGGAAAAATGTCAATTGGGAAATTGTATTCTATAAAGCCAATTTACTTCAATCAAAAAAAAATATTTTCATGGCCTACGATTGAGCTCAATGCCTTATGTGTCACGAGATAAATATTAATTGACTAAAATTTAGCATAAGTTTCAACGTCTGGAAAATATGTTGTTTGAACACTGAAAGGCAACTGAAAGGCAACTCTCTACATAGAATACAAGTGATATATTATAGGAGACAGTTGATTTCTTTTAAAGTGATATAAAGACCTGATATACAGATCTGTATATTGTATGTATATGTATATATGTGTATATATATAATATACAGATCTGTATATATATACGTGTATATATATATGTGTGTGTGTATATATATGTATGTATACATATATATATATATGTATATATGAAATGGAACTTGGGGAAAGGTAATCATAATGACACGAAAACACCAAATTTAACGCAGCAGTAATTAAGCTGTGGGTGTTTGATTCACCTTTTAAATGTCCCAAGCATTATGAACACATGCTTGTGAAGGCAGCAATCGAGAAGTATTATTTTAGGAAAAGACACAAGTTTGAAAAATTGCTGAAAGGGTACAGACGTACCTTCAGTTAATAAATGATGTAGTGACTCAAAATTATAATGAACAGAGTGGCTTTTACTTAGGTATGCTTATCACAGACACTAATCAAGGAAGAGAGACTTTTTAACAGAATTATCTATCGATGAGACCCTCAAACAAATCTTATGTTCAGAAAGTAAGATTATAAAGCTACTGCCAATCAGAAAGTTATGGCTGCTTCTCAGTAAAAAGTAACAAAAAGACTGATAAATTATTGATCTCAAGGAATATGTTTAAATTTGAATGGTGCTCCAAATGAGTATGTCATTCAACTTTATTAAACTGTTACTTACAAAGCTATATGTGAATAAGGCATTATCCTCAATATTTTCTTCTTTTTTCTTCTCTCTCTTGCTTGATTATCTCAACGATTTCTTTGGGAGTCAATGATCATCTCCACAGATAACACCCTAATACTTTTTTATTTAGACGTCACATTTTTTGAGGTCCAGATTCTTATTGTCAACTCTTCTTAGCCTATCATTGCTTGACTATTTGAATGACATATCTAATTAATATATTTTATAGTATTTGTTTATGTTTCAATTTGTTTCTCATCTGCTTTGTATTCCACAACCCTTTATGCCATATTTGAGTCTCCTTTTATTCTACCCTTATCTTTCTCCAGTAAGCAGTCCTAAAATATCTACTACACACGTTTTTTGACGTGTTATTTTTTTCTCTTCTCATCACTATCATGATGTAGATCCTTTTAGCCATCCACATGGACAATTTCAATAAGTTTCCAACAAGTTTCCCCTATATGCTCTTCCCCTTCCAATTCATACATCAAATTTTTGCTAGACGTGCCTTATTTATGTGTGTCTTGTCATATAATTACACTATACACGTCCTTACCTGACTTCCCATCAAAAACCAAGTTTATACTCCTTAGTCAGTCAATCAAGATGCTACCTGCTCAGGTGTAATCCTAGTTGTTAGTCTTACATCACTCTACTGTCTTGAATGTACTTGGTCTCCAATCAAACCAATTAATCAATCAGTAAGCATTCATCAGATGATCTGGATAATCTGGATGACGTACTAGACTTGAAATTCAAAATAGCTGATTTCTAATCTCATTTTAGAATACTATGCATGACAATGACAAAGTCCCTTAAAAATTTTCTGCTTCTTAATATATTCAAGTCAGGTGTGAACTCCATACCATCTCCTTTCTAACTCCAAATTAAATTTATAATCCAATATTTCATGCAATGTGTTAAATGATGGAAATATTAAGTATAAAAGCAAGAGAGGAACTGCCATCAATGGTCTTATATTCTTCTAAACTTTCTTCATATCTTCTTCAATTTCCACATGGTGCTTACATTTTTTCCATGGGACAATCCAGGCCAAAACCCCTTAGCCCACATGTATTAAATTGCTATCTATAATTGAAAGAATAACTCAGATGCCAAAGCCCCTCATGAAATCAATACTATAATTAGCTAACTCCTCTATCTGTGTTTCATATAGCATTTTGCCTGTACCTCTCAAAGTTGGTATTACATAACAATTATATGTGAAGGTATTCTAATCCTTTCCTAAACTGAAAACTATAAAAATTTCATCAATTTTATCAAAACCTTATATACCTCTCATGTCCTAGCACATTGCTATAAATAGAATTTTAAAATGTTGAGCTTAGGTAGTAATAATTATGTTTATTACTGTTTTTAATATAAATTTCTTGTGGAATACAATGAAAATATTTTGAGGTGTACTTGCTATATGCTGATGTATGTTTTAACAGTGGAAGTAAAAATAAAAGCCCCACTTCTCAGGGAACCAATATTAAAATTAGATTCAACAACTCATTAAGAAGAAATCATTTTCATGGAAGAGGACAAATAGGAAAGTCAGTGTAGGAAAGCAAAAGTCAAAGCCCCGAGGTCTTTGATGAGCACTAAAAAGTCAGATTTTTTTCTAACAGAATATTGTTAGGAAGAAATTTTCCTTTTGCCAATAGACAACCTGATAACCAAGAACAATACAAGTAGACATTCCATTGGGGAGCAAGGAACTTGCCCTTCTTCAATACAATTCCTATTTACCCAATGCTATCAGATTCTACATTAATAGTATACACTGATTCTCTTGTTTTCATACCTATAGAAGGTATCCCAGAGTCTCACTCCATTCTGACACTTGGATCATATATTATCTTGCAAAGAACCATTGGTTGAGAAGTATTTGTCTTACCATTGCTTCTCAAATTCCTGTTTCTTTGTGAGTTTATTTTTTTATATTCTAAGTCGTATGGACTATACTTAAGCAAAACAAAACTCTGAAACGAATTAAAATTGAAAAAATAGAATCTGAGAAGAAAGGAATAAAACTTGTAGATACATAATTCAAACCAGTACAATTCAATGATTATTAAGCTACAAGACTTACTGCTACTGACTGGTCTCAAGTACACAATTAAGGAAAAAAACCAACAAAGTCAAGAACTTCATACAATTCAACTATGGTCTGGACGAATTGAACCACAACAATGATGAAATCAGTAATGCTGGAGTTCATCAACATGACAACTTTATACTGATATTGTACACCCATACAGACACATATTTGTGTGTACACCATACATAGATACATATTGAATATCTATATAACATAAATCCAAGTGGTTACATTTTCCCACTGCCTTTCCATTTATTAAGTAGCAGTTCTCATTGAATGAGGTGTGCTAACATAAAATAGAGGAAATTAAATCAATCCTGTGGAATAATAATTCCACATAACTTGAATTTTTTTAGACTCTAACTGACCAGGAAACAATATCAATGGCCTGAAACCAGTTCCCTAGGCCAATTAAATTTCCAGGATGATCTTGAAGAAGCTGACACCGATGTTGCTGCTACCTCAATGATATAGGGAGAGATATGAAAGGGAATAAAGTTATGTTCACAGAGAAGGACTTTGGAATTCTGGTTTATGACAGTAATGGACTTTTGGGTAATGTCTTTACATTCTTGTAGCATATAAGCTTGCTCAAGGCAGCATCAATTTCTTGGTATAAACATAGTGTTTTAAATTTAGAATTTGAGTGGAATTTAGATGATATCTAGTCCAAACTTCGCATTTTTCAAATGAAGAACCTGAGACCCAGAGTTCATAAATAGATTTACCAAGGTTTTATTGCATAAATGGGAAAGCCAGGATTCGAATCCCGATCTTGTGACTCAAAGTTCAACTCTCCTTCTATTATGCTATGCCCTGTTGAATAAGAAATTAGATTTTCTTATTAAAATTGTAATATCATTCAAATTTAATAGGCCTGAGCTATTGAACGTTTAGTCTCAGGACCTGACCATTCTTTAAACCTTGTACGTTCTTGGCAATAAAAACAGGAACTCGCCACTCCTGAAACTGCTTATGTTCAAGGGAAGGTGGCCCCTTCCTTGAGCATAAGCACTTGACAGTGATAAAATGTGCTGAGCTTCAAGGTTTTTGAACATGTCAGCAATTAAAAAGTCAGAATTAGACCCAGACACACAAACTGTATATGCTAGGGAAGTAGGCTAAAACTCTGTATGTAACTGCCTTGGCCGAGAGCCTTCTTTTTTTTTGCGAACCCTATAAAAAGCTCGGACCACAAAGTCCTGTTGAGCCTCACCCGTGGGAGGACGCTTCGCGCGGGACCATCTTTACACAATTTGTTCCGACTGCAATGGGGCTCCCAGCCGATGAGCCTCACCCGTGGGAGGACGCTTCGCGCGGGACCATCTTTACACAATTCAAGTTGTTCTGGCTGCGACGGGGCTCCCAGCCAATTGAGTTATTGGAGGTTCCCTTGAATTGGTGATGTATTCTCTTCCTCTATCTATCTATTGTAATTATAGCCCTTGTATTAATAATCATTATATTTGCCCTCTGCTTCTTCTGCTGTCCTAAACTGTCTGTACCGTGCCTTGTGTAATTAAAGCTTTTTACTTTCGTTTTGATTGAGTCCGAGAGCATCATTTACAGGAGCGAATCCGAACTTTCTTAATACACCTGTTTCATTTAAGTCTTAGTAACCAATTGACTAGAATGCAGGCTGATGAATTCAAATCAATTACTAAATACTTTTTGACTGAGTGATTAACACTATGCCCATGGATATTCCCACTTCTGTGTATGCCTGAAGAGGGTTAACTATGTAAGTTTTATGATTGAGAAGTCTGATGAACTGTAACATCAGTACATTTCAAGTGACATAACAAGTATATCGATGCCTCCAAATATGAAGACAGTTTGTGGTAGAAGAAAAAATGTAAGTTAGCTAGTAAATTCCAAAATTTTTACATATCTTGATGGTTTGTAAATTGGGTGATAATCATGGAGTAAATCCTTAAAGAAAAGAGTTTGCTGAGTAAATGTGGCAAATAAGTCTGCAGTTTGTAGCTAAAAACAAAAATAAATGCCATTAGTATGGTAGTATGTTAGAGGCTACGGTGATCCCAGCACTGGAGGGGGTATTCATTAATGAGGAAAACATTTTTTTTAAGAATTTCTATGTGTCCAATATTGTGCAAAGTATTAAGGATACAAAGAGAAGAACCAAAATTATCAAATATCAAAGAACTCACATTCCAATTGAGGAGACAACAAATATAGAAGAGGTCACACTGTGAAGTAATGATAAAGCAAAAATATGTGATTATTGAACATTTTATTGTTTTGAAAAATTATTTATATGTATTATCTCACCTAATGCTCACAACTACCTTGTAAGGCATTGCCATTATTATCTCTGTGCTACATGTTAGGAAATTACAACTGAAAGAGGATGAGTGAATTGTGCTAGTTAACAAACCTAGTCTGTGCCTGATATTGTATTTGTACTTTAGTCTTCCTACCTCCCAGTCAAGTGCTCTGTCCACTACCCCACCTAGCTGTTTATGGACCTCGAAGCATATTTTTGGACACTTTTATACTAGAAAAATAATTTCCCATGTTCAATCCCTTTTGACTCTTTTCATGAGAGAAACCTGGTAGGGTTTGTGTGTTGAGCGACAGAAATTATTGAGAGCCTGCTACAAATAAAGACAGTAGAAATCAAATCGAGCATCTGAGGAAAGTGAAGTAAGGAAATATAAAAGAATTTAATGTTCAGTATTTTCACTGGAATCTTGCCCAGAGTTTTCCAAATCTATAAGGTTGTCCATTAAATATGTCATAGAATATTTTTCCACACATTTGGTTTGGAGGATTCTCACAATATTTTGCCTTTTAAATGCACAGAGTCCTGATATTTACAAGTAATTCTTGTATGAAAAGGAAAAATTATGTATAACATGTATACATATGTATATGCACATACATATTATTATGTTATTTTTTTTGGACATATATTTATGTGGATACACATATAGAGCTACACACATAGGTGCATACATGTTTGTCTGTACACACATATGTGAATGCACACACTTGTGTATAAACACGCACAAACGCATATACACATATAAACATGTACACATGCATATATACATACATGCATACATACACATATAATATACATATATGTAGATGCATATTTATGTGTTTGTATATATGTATATGTGTGTATATACGCACATATGTATGTGTATATATATATACACACACATACACACACGCACAGAACTTACTATATTGTGAACAAAACCTCTCTAATTTTGGAGAGGTAAAATTGCTAGAAGTTCTCTCTTTACATAGCCCTTCCTTGAAGACACAAAATAAGCTTGAATGTAAATCACTATATTGTTTGTTTGTTTGTTTTAAAAAACACTCTGGAAAGATGTGTGTGTGTGTGCATGTTGGGGGTGGGAATTAGCGATGAGTATTAGTCCACAGAGCACTCTAGGATGAAAAAGATGAATGAAGCAAGAGAGATAGGGAGTTTGAGGAGAAAAAAGGGAACATGGCTCTCTTTTGGGAGATATAAAACTTTTGTATTGCAAAGTATTTCGCCCCTTTTACATACATGCAAAAAGAGTATGAGAATTGTACATTGTGAAGGTGCTGCCACAGAGAGATATGATCATTGTCCTAGTGACTGGATATGGCTACAATGAGATACTCCCTTCCCAGATATTCTCTTTTTCATATACTTTTGAGATGAGGTTGGAGAGTGGTGGTGGTGAAGGGAAAATATGGATGAACGGGTCCTTCTCTGAAATGTAAGCAGTAATTCTGTTT
This sequence comes from Notamacropus eugenii, assembly GCF_028372415.1. Taxonomy (NCBI): domain Eukaryota; kingdom Metazoa; phylum Chordata; class Mammalia; order Diprotodontia; family Macropodidae; genus Notamacropus; species Notamacropus eugenii. The sequence continues at coordinate 384,628,055 of NC_092875.1, forward strand.
TTGATTTCCTTCCGTTCTGCTCAGTCCCTCTCCCTATTAAATACTCTATGTACTCCCTCATTTCTCCCTGATACATAAAACTAATTTAGCATGGTGACCTTGGTTAAGTGATTCCATAGAACATATTCATCTAGAATTCAGTAGGACTCTGGTCTCAAGAGGATGAAATTACAGAACAGTTTACTTTCCCAGGAATATAACACACTCACCTCAAGTTGGTTAAGTTGTCTAAATTAATCTAAAGTTACAAGAAGGAGAGATTAAAAAAGATGCAGATTTAAAATACAAAATTTTCATCCTCTAGACAACATACCCATTTACATAAAAACAAATATAAGTTCATATGCAAATCAAGGTAATATAGATAATATACAGTAGATATACAGATATCCTATACATACAGATGTATTATATCAACCTATGTATATATGCGTAATTGTGTGTATATGAGTGTGTGTATGTGCGTGTGTGCGTGTGTGTGTTTTCTGTATACATTTGCATTATATACTAATATGTGTGTGATATTTATAGTTATTAAAAGCAAGATCTAGAAAAGAAGAGAGGCCTATGACTTTGTTTTTCTGTTCTAGTTTCTTCTTAGTACATTACTTCTTCGAATTATATTTGTTCAAACATACTAAGGCAGTCAATATTTTTCCAAAAGTATATTGTTTTTTATTTTCTTCTCCAGGTTAATCAGGTTTAGTTCCATTAACTATTTAACTATTTTTATAGTATGTGTTTCTGTTTTCACTTTTTGTATTTAGTTTCTCTCCAGACCTCCTCTAATGCAGTTCCAGTTTGTCATTCTCATGTAAAATGTGTTATGTCAACAAGAAAATATTTCAGAAGTGATCCTGACTATAATATACAGATCTCTTGTTCTAGATATTCTTCTTAGAGCAATAGAGCCTGTAATTACCAATACTATTGGCCTTCTTTTCATCTGTATCACAGTGCTGAATTATTACACATTTGCAACAAATTAATTTATATTTTTTTACACGTATTCTTGTTAAGGTGGAGCACTCTTGTTGGGTATTTATACAGTTGCTTACTTCTTTTCTACCCTCAGTGTAAAATTTTGTGCTTTTCTCCATACAAATTTATCTTGGATTGAGCCCCTGTTTTTCAGACTGATGGAATTGTCTTTCCCTAATTCTGACCTTCAATATAATACAAATATTTCTTTGGATATTTCTTTTGTCAGAGTAACAAATGAAAACGCAAATAGATATAGTCAGGAGATAGTGAAGCTATATTTTAAATCTTTCTATTTCACAGCTGGGTAAAAAAAAGTATAGCCAAAAGCAGTATCTGCCAGTTAAAATGACCTCTTGCCATTAGAAAATATATATGTGTGTATATATATATATATATATGTATGTATATATATATGTATATGTATATATATATGTCATACGTAACTATATATAGAAAAAATACATATAGAAAAATTTATATGCCATTAGAAATATATAAATAGAATATATAAATATATGTATATAAATATATATAATACGTAAATTTTATACATACATATATTCCTTACAGGGTGTTTTCCTGTATAGTTTGAATGTTGTCACCTATGGCAATTTAATCCTCCATGGGTCACCAATTTTACTGTATTCATGTTGTGTTTCCATAGTTTTATAGGAAAGTCATTCAAAGAACTATTTGGTTACCTAGGGATGTAATTATATATAAAAGGACAGTAATTTATCTGTGTATCTCTTTCCCAGAGTGGTTTCATAAAATGCCTATAGCATATTTCCAAAGCATTTTCAAAAATAATTTTCGTAATCTGTATATTTGCTTGAATGTTCATGTATTAACCTAACATCAACTGATTCCTAAACTACTTCCTCTCTTCAAACTATAGGGAGAATGGGAGGGAGAAAGAGATAGAGATAGATGGAGAGAGAAAGAGAGAGAGAAAGAGAGAGAGAGAGAGAGAGAGAGAGAGAGAGAGAGAAAGAGAGAGAGAGAGAGAATATCTACCTGAAACCATAGTTTTGAAAAGTAAGCATGCTGTAAAATACTTTATTATCAAGGATAAGCAAAAGTTGTTAAGGATTTTACTTGTAATTTATGCTAACTTAATAAGATATTACAAGAATGAGATGAAAATTAATAAATTTTAGCAGAGCAAGGAGAAACAGGTAGATGGTGTCCTATTATTCAAGTAAATAACAAAATCCTTACCCAGATAATTTATAACTGATACCCACATATTTTTAAATGGGAACATGAAGTATTTGCTATACATATAAAGTTTTCTGTCAGTTTGCAAAATTAACCAAGTAGGTTAATATCTAATAGACTGCACTCTATTCATCATATAGTAGACCATCATCTTATTATCTGCTTAATTTGGACATCAATTGAGTTAAAATTTATAATAATTCATATATTGGCCAAAATGTATTATTTTGTGCATTGCTTATTGGTTGTCCTAAACTGAAAATTAAAAGATTAGAAGCGATGTTTAAAATATTCAAGCAAATACACTATTTTAATATGCTATAGGTGCTCCTTATTTATAACACTATTACCACTATCAAAAAGCAGAGGAACTTATCCGAGATAAAGGTAAGAGTTGTGTGTATAGTATATTTCCCCCTAAAATACGTGGTAAATAAAACCATTGAACACTCTCACCTCATAAAATCTTAGTCTGTCCAATTTCATTGAAGTAATAGAACTCTGTGTTAAAAAGGAAGGTGAAGAAAAGAATTGAGTGATATTTCTTTGAAGAATAACAATAAAAATTGAATAATATGATTACCTGGAGATTACCCATGCCTGTTGGTTGTCTGTACCCCTGTATTATGCTTTTTGCTGAGATAAGTCATATGCAAGGGGATAATCTCTAAGCTTCTTGAACTGCCAAATATAGAATACACCTAGGTTCAGAGCATTATAAAGGCTATTTTGAAGATAGCAGAGAAAAGCCAAGAAGTTGTCTGAGCTCTTTTAAGTTTCCTTTAGAAACAACCTTAAACCAAATATCTAAACAGGTTGTAGAGAGACAAAATCTACAAAGAGGCAACATAAAACAATATTATGGCTTAAGATAATTTTAAACGACTTTAGGAGAGGTCTGTCTCATTTAGATAAAAGGGGGCTTCAGTTGGTAGTAGCCAGTAAGATACAGCAAAGAAAGTAATACAAGGTCCTCAGTCCTGGCTCAGCAGGCCAGTTGCACAGCAGGTAAATGTGAGACTGCCAACGCCAATATGAAAGGAAATCACCAGCCTCAGAACTCAGGGAAAAACAAGCACAACTAGAGCAGACAACTTCAGTACAGTGAGCAAGTCACCACTACCTGAAACCTCTGCATGAAAAGCCAGTGACAAGACATTTGGTCCACAGTGTAAGAATCTTAGAACAGTGCCTCTTGTGCCCCAGGAGCAGAAGTCAAATTTAAAAGTCGTGAAATAAACTTAAACTGAGCAACGAACAAAAAGACCTAACCCTAAGCTTGCATTGTGACATGGAATGTCAAAACACAATCTCAGAAGAGTGCAACTATATTAAAATATCCAAGTGCAAGCCTCAAAGTGGAAGATGAGTTGGTGTCAAGGTCAAAAAGCTTTCAGGAAAAAGCTAAAAAATGATTGTAAAAGTCAAATAAGAGAGGTAATAGAAAAACTGGGAGAAAATGAGATGTATGAAGGACAGAGTCAACAACCTGGAAAAAGAAGGATAAAAATTGATTGAAGAAAAAAACTCCCTAAAAAATAGAATTGGTGAAATGGAAAAGGAGGTACAGAAGCAAACAGAAGAAAATAATTCCTTAAAAATTGTAATTGGGCAAGTGGAAGCCAATGACTATATGAGACATCTAGCATCAGTCAATCAAAATCAAAAAGATGAAAAAAATAATAGAGCATGTAAATAACTTTATTAAAAAAAATCCTACTGTCCTAGAAAATACTTCTAAGAGAGATAATTTAAGAATTGTTGGACTAAGAGAAAAGAATGATAAAAAAAGACTGGATAGCATCTTTCAAGAAATTATCAAGAAAAACTACCTCATATACTAGAATCAGAAGAGAAAATGACCTTTGAAAGAAACCACCAATCACCTGTGGAAAGAAATTGTAAAATTTTACCACAACAGTGAAAGGAGAGGGAAAGCATAAATGGAGAGGAGAAACAGAATTGAGAGGAGAAATAGAATGGAGAGAAAAACGTAGTTAGTAGTCATAACTGTGAATGTTAATGGGATGAACTCTCCTATAAAACCAATTATACACAAGAGTGGGATAAAAACCAGGATTCTACAATAAGTTGTTTACAAGAAACACATCTGAAGAAGAGAAAAACACACACAATAAAGGTAAAAAGATGTAGAAGTATGTATTATGCATTAGATGAATTAAGAAAAAACAAAGATGTCAATCTTGATCAGAATGTAAAAGGAAAAATGCATCTTTTGGAAGAGATAAAGTAGAAAATTGCAACGTGCTGAAAAGGTATCATAGACAATTAAGTATCACCAACAACAAAATGAAATGAAATTGCAACTACAAAAGCTATAAAAATTTAAATATGTCCATTTAATACCAAATTAGAAACTGTTGGTTTTAAAAGAGAGATTAATAATATCGAAATTAAGGAAACTGAAGAGCTATTGAATAAAAGTAAGCTTTTCAAGAAAATAATATGTAACTCATTTATTTTTCAGATTTCAACATTCACTTCAACAAGAATTGAAATAAACATTTCTCCCCATTTACCCCACCCACAGTGGAGGAAAGTATGTGCCCCATGTACCTCTTCCTCCAATCAGTCCTAACTTCTATTTCACCCCTTCTTTCATTGCCCTCCCTTCTGTTTTCCTAGTCAGCAAAATTGATGTTTATACCCCTTTGCTTGTAGATTTTACTTTCCAGTTACATGCTAAAATAATTTATAACATTCATTATCAAAGCTTTGAATTCCATTTTCTCTCCACTCCTCCCTCCCCACCACCTTCATTGAGAAAACAAGCAATTCAATATAAATCATGCATATGTAGCTATGCAGAAACTCTTCCATAATAGTTATGTTATGAAAGACTAATCACATTTCCCTCTGCCTATCCTGCCCTCCATTTATTCTATTTTCTACTTTGATCTGTCTGTCCTTCCACAATAGTGCTTGTTCCGAATATCCTTTTCCCCAATTTGCTGTCTCACCTATTATCTTCCTTCCCTTTCCTATCCCCTTCCCCACTGTCTTCCTGAAGAGTAAAATGGATTTCCACATCAAATTGTGTGCGTGTGTGTTATTCCCTCCTTAAGCAAATTCCATGAGAGTAAAGCTCACTTACTTCCTTTAATCTTCCCCCTCTTCCCCTCCATTGTAAAATCTCTTGCTTGCCTCTTTTATGTGAGAAGATTTGCCACATTCTACCTCTTCCTTTCTCTTACTGCTATTATATTCCACTCAATAATATCATTTTTAGGTATTCTGCCTTCATATTCAATTCACCTTGTCACATACATACATATATACATACATGCATACATACAAATCTATATGAATATACACATGTGGACATATATGTACACATGTGTATGTGAATATAGGTGTGTATATACATATATATCATATGAACATGAACACATAAATACCTGTAAATACATAATATATACCTTCATGCATTCCTATACTCATACATACACACACACATATATATACATATATATGTATGTATGTATGTATGTATGTATGTGTGTGTGTGTGTATACCATCTAATCTACCCTAATACTGGAAAAGGTCTTATGAGTTACAAATATCTTTCTATGAAGGAATGTAAACAGTTCAATAATACTAATTTCCTTAAGTTTTCTTTTTCTTATTTACTTTTTCTTGTTTCTCTTGATTTTTGTATTTAAAAGTCAAATATTCTATTCCACACTGATCTTTTCAATAAGAAAACCTGGAAGTCCTCTATTCCATTGACATTGTATTTTTACCCTGAGGTATAATACTCAGTTTTAATGGATAAATGATTCTTGGTTTTAATCCTATTTCCTTTGAGCTCTGGAATATCATATTTCAAGCTGTTGGATCCCTTAGTGTAAAAGCTGCTAAATCTTGTATTATCCTGATTTTCTTTCCAGAATAATTGAGTTATTCTCTTTCTGGCTGATTTTAATAATTTTGCTTTATCTGGAAACTCTAGAATTTGGCTCCAATATTCCTAGGAGTTTGCTTTTGGGATCTCTTCCAGGAGATTATCTGTGAATTCTTTCCATTTCTATTTTACCTTCTTGTTCTAGAATATCAGGGCAGGTCTCCTTGATAATTCCTTGAAAGATGATATGTAGGTAACTTTTTTACCATGGTTATCAGATAGACAAATAATTTTTAAATTATCTCTCCTGGATCTGTTTTTCAAGTCAGCTGTTTTTCCAATGAGATATTTCGCATTGTCTGCTGTGTTTTCATTACTTTGGTTTTGTTTTATAATTTCTTGGTTTCTCATAAAGTCACTAGCTTCCGTCTGCTTCACTCTAATTTTTAAAGAACTATTTTCATCAGTGAGTTTTACATCCTTCTTTTCCATTTGACCAATTCTGCTTTTTAAAGTACCCTTCTTTTCGTTGCCTTTTTGGACCTCCTTTGCCATTTGGGTTAGTATATTTTAAAGGTGTTATTTTCAAAATCATTTTTGAGCTCTTCTACAGTCTGAGATCATTGCATATATTTTTTGGAGCCTTTGGATGTAGAAGCCTTGACATAGCTGTCTTCCTGTGATTTTATGTTTTTCTCTTCCCCACCTGATAGGATGAAAGAAAATACTTTTTCATCAAGAAAGTTACCTTCTATACTCTTATTTTTTGCCTTCTTGGACATTTTCCCAGTCAGTTACTTGACTTTTGAGTTCTTTATCAAGTGGAATGTATACTATCCTAAGCTTCCAAGATTATGTGCAGCTGTTCTCTGAGATATCTCTAGAAATCTGTAAATTCTCAATTCCTCCAAGGATTAAGGAAGAAGTATTTACTCCTCTCCTTGCATGCCCTGTGGTCTGTGAACAACCACAAGCACTCTTTTTTGCCTTGCAACTGCTAATAGGATTTCTTCTCCACAGCTGCCAACTCCCCACACCAGTGCTTCTTTTCACTCCAGGACTGCCACTCAGAAGTGATACCCATATCAGCTTCTCAATTAACCAAGGGTCTTGAGGTTGAGGGCTCCAAAAGCTTATGCCACTGCCACAGTATCTGCTGCCACCATGGATATGGGGCAGGGGCTGGACCAGGATTCCCTCTCACCCATGTGAAAGAGATTTCTCACTGAACTTTCAAGCTTTCTTTGGCGTTTGTAGGTTGAGAAATCTGGAAAATACAGAAGCTACCCATGTTTCAGCATCTTGAAGCCTGCTCCACTCTTGTCTTTGCAGTGCAGCCCACGTGATTGACCTTTCCTGTTGGCCTTCCAGGCTGTCTTGGACTGGAAATCTTTTTTTCACTCAGTCATTTTGTGGCTTCCATTGCTCTAGAACTGGTTTAGAGTCACTTTCCAGGTATTTTAAGGGCTATTTAAGGAGACCTAAAGGAGGTTTCTCCTACTGTGCCATCTCAGCCCTGTCCCCCTAAAAGGTGGTTTTCACAAAATACAAACAATAAAAGAATTTGATTTAATTTAGTTGATTTGATTTAAAAAAAAAAAAACAAAAAAGAAAATGAATATACCAGGATCACAAATTAAAAGGATGAATTTACCAGTAATGCTGAGGAAATTAAAATAGTAATTAGGAGCTATTTTGTCCAACTGTATGACATATGCCAATAAATGCAAAAATCAAAGTGACAGGGATTAAAAATGACAAAAATATAAACTGTCCAGAAGAACAGATGAGGAAATAATATACCCAAATAATGCCATTTTATTTTCTTTGTTTTTTCCAATTTATGTATTTCTACTTTTTAATCTTTACTTCCATAACATTTTGAGTTCAAAACATGTTTTCCAATTCTCCCCTCTCCCCATCCCAAAATGACTGGCGGTTTTATATAGTCTTTAAATGTTCTGCCATATTGATCCTATTTTCACATTAGTCACGTTGTAATGAAGAACTAAAACCAATGGGAGAAACCACAAGAAAGATGAAATGAACAAAAAAGGTTTAAAAAAGTGTACAAATAATATGCTTTCATTTACATTTAGACTCAGTAGTTCTCTTTCTGGATGAGAACAGGATTTTCCATGCTGACTTCTTTGGAGTTGTCTTAGATCCTTGTGATGTTAAAGAAGAGATAAATCTATGAAAGTCAGTCATCACACATCATGGCTATTAATGTGTACAATAATTTCCCAGTTCTTCTCACTTCACTAAGCATCAGTTCATTCAAGATTTTCCATATTATTCTAAAGTCCACCTGCCAATCATTTCTTGTAGCACAAAAGTAGTCCATTATATTCATACACCACAACTTCTTCAGCCATTCCCCCAAATTCCCTAAATTTCCAATTCTTTTCCAAAAACAAAAAAGCTGCTATGAATATTTTTGTACAAATTGGTCCTTTCTCCCAACCCCTCCATTTTGAAAATAATCTCTTTAAGGGCAGAGTCAAGATGGCAGAGTAGAAAGACACATATACACAGGCTCTCCCCACACAGCCCATAAAATACCTGTAGAGAGAGACTCCCAACAAACTTTGGAGCAGCAGAAGTTTAGAACAACAGAATGGAGGAGATCTACAGGCCAGGGTGACCTGAAAGGCACACAGGAAATGTCGACAGGGAGCGGAGCCCAGCCCAGCCTTGGCCGTGCAGTGTAGCATAACTCTGGCAGGAGGACACCTCAGGGGGGGAATCTTCAGATGCAGTAGCAGCGAATCCCTGGTCCCAGAAGCAGCAGTCCACAGATCCCTCAACCCACAGGCACCAAAAGTCAGTGATGGAGTTTTTTCAGCTGACCTGGAAGTGAGTTCTGGCCTCAGGCAGAGGCTGCAGAGGCCACATTAGGCAGGGTGCAGCAGTTCCCACTGCAGCCTTTACAGCTGCGCACATCCATTGCTGGAGTGTAAAAACCTCTGGGGGAACTGAGGAGCTGAATATTACCTCACCCCTGTGTAGAGGCCCTGAGGGAACTGATCTTTTTCTCACACTGATTGGCGGCCCTGCTCATCCAACTTAACTGAAAATTAGCCCCCAGTGCTAACTTGGCTGAACTGGAGACCAGGTGGATGTGGAGAGGTAACTGCTAAGATTCTGGGCACATAAATCTCTCTCTGCTCCCAGACCAGTGTACAAGATTGATTGTGCAACCTTGGAGGAACTGAGATCTTACAGATTCCCAGAGTATACCCTACTCTTGGCAAAGGACCCAGAAGTCAAGTAACTGTTTGGGAAAATGCCCAAAAGAGGGAAAAAAATAAGACTATAGAAGGTTACTTTCTTGGTGAACAGATATCTTCTCCCATCCTTTTGGATAAGGAAAAGCAATGTTTTCCATTAGGAAAAGATATAAAAGTCAAGGCTTCTGTATTCCAAAAATCCAGAACAAATATTCAATGGTCTCAGTCCATGGAAGACCTCAAAAAGTATTTTGAAAATCAAGTATGAGAGGTGGAGGAAAAACTGGGAAGAAAAATGAGAGAGATGCAAGAAAAGCATGAAAAGCGGGTCAACACCCTACTAAAGGAGACTAAGTAAATGCTGAAGATAATAACACTTTTAAAAATAGGCTTACTCAATTGGCAAAAGAGGTCCAAAAAGCCAATGAGGAGAAGAATGCTTGAAAAAGCAGGATTAGCCAAATGAAAAAGGAGGTTCAAAAGCTCACTGAACAAAGTAGCTCTTTAAAAATTAGAATGAAACAGATGGAGGCTAATGACTGTATGAGAAACCAAGAAATCACAAAACAATACCAAAAGAACGAAAAAATGGAAGATAATATGAAATATCTCATTGGAAAAATAACTGACCTGGAAAATAGATCTAGGAGAGAAAATTTAAAAATTATGGGACTACCTGAAAGCCATGATCAAAAAAAAGAACCTAGACATTATATTTCATGAAATTATCAAGGAAAACTGCCTTGATATTCCATAACCAGGGGGCAAAATACATATTGAAAGCATTCACCAATCCCCTCCTGAAAGAGATCCAAAAATAGAAATTCCTAGGAACATTGTGGTCAAATTCCAGAGTTCCCAGGTCAAGGAGAAAATATTGTAAGGAGTTAGAAAGAAACAATTCAAGTATTGTGGAAATACAATTAGGATAACACAAGATGTAGCAGCTTCTACATTAAGGGACTGAAGGGAATGGAATATAATATTCTAGAAATCAAAGGAACTAGGACTAAAACCAAGAATCACCTACCCAGCAAAACTGAGTATAACACTTCAAGGGAAAAATGATCTTTCAATGAAATAGAGGTCTTTCAAGCATTCTTGATGAAAATACCAGAGCTATCAAGAAAATTTTACTTTGAAACACAAGAATCAAGAGAAACATGAAATGTTAAACAGCAAAGAAAAATCATAAGGGACTTAATAAAGGTGAACTATTTACATTCCTAAATGAAAAGACAATATTTGTAACTCTTGAAACTTTTTTCAGGGTCTGGGTAGTTGGTGGGATTACACACACACACACACACACACACACACTCACACTGACACACACACACACACAGAGGCCGAGAGCACAGGGTGAATTGAATATGATGGGATCATATCCTTAAAAAATGAAATTAAGCAGTGAGAGAGAAATATATTGGGAAAAGAAAGGGAGAAATGGAATGGGGCAAATTTTCTCTCATAAAAGAGGGAACTAAAAGACTTTTCAGTGGAGGGAAAAAGTGGGGAGGTGAGAGAAAAAACATGAAGCTTACTCTCATCACATTCGACTAAAGGAAGGAATAAAATGCACACTCATTTTGGTATGGAAACCTATCTTACAATACAGGAAAGTGGGTGAGAAGAGGATAAACACAGTGGGGGGATGATGGAAGGGAGAGTAATGGGAGGAGGGAGCAAGTAGACGTCAACAATCTTGGGGAGGCACAGGATCAAAAGAAAAAATAGAAGAATTTGGGGGCAGGACATGATGGAGGGAAATATAGTTAGTCTTACATAACATGACTATTATGGAAGTCATTTGCAAAACTTCACAGATATGGCGTATATTGAATTGCTTGCCTTCCCAAAGGGAATGGGTGGAGATGGAGGGATGAAGAGAAGTTAAAACTCAAAATTTTAGGAACAACTCATGAGTATTGTTCTTGCAACCAGGAAATAGGAAATAAAGGTATAGAAAGTTATCTTTCCCTACAGGACAAAAGAGAAGATGAGGATAAGTTAAGGTAGGGATGTTGGAAGGGAGGGTAGATTGGTGATAGGGGTAATTAGAATGATTGGTGTTTTGGGGTGGGGGAGGGGAGAAATGGGGAGAAAATTTGGAACCCAAAATTTTGTGGAAATAAATTTTGAAAACTTAAATAAATAAATTTTAAGAATTAAAAAAAGAAGATAATCTCTTTAGGATACAGGCCAAGTAGTGTTATTACACAGTTTTATAACCCTTTGTACACAGTTCCTAATTGTTCTCCAGAATGGTTGTATAATTTCAGAAGTCCATAAAAAATGAATTTATCCTCTATTTTTTAACACCTTTTCCAACACGTATTATTTTCCTATTTAGTCATGTTAGCTAGTCTTATAGGTGAGAGATGGTACCTTAGAGTGATGTTGTTTTTTTGTTTTATGGTTTTTTTTTTTTGCATTTCTCTACACAATAGTGATTCAGTACATTTTTTTTTTTTAATGAGATAGACAGCTTTGATTTCTTTTTCTGAAAATTGCCTGCTGACATCCTTTGACCAGTTACCTCTTAGGGAATGACTTGTATTCTTAGACATTTGACTCAGTTCTCTATATATTTTGGAAATGAGGCCTCGATCAGAGACATTGCTTGTAAAAGTTGTTTCCCAGCTTTCTGCTTCCCTCATCATCTTGATTGCATTAGTCCGGTTTTGCAAAACCTTTTCAATTTAGTATAGTCAGAATTATATATTTGCATTTCTTAATGTTCTCTATTGCTTCTTTGTTCATAAATTCCACTGTTCTCCATAAATCTCACAAGAAAACTTCTCTCTGCTCTTTCATTTTACTTATAGTATTAGCCTTTCTATCTAAAATGTTTGCCTATTTTGACTTTATTCTGGTATCTAATTTTAATGGCAAACAAAGTAGGATGTTTTGCTGTTTTTGTTTTAGTATAATCAAGTGCCTCTATATGAATCTTTCCTTTATCAATCAAACGTCTTTACTAGGGGTAAAGTACAGAAACAAGAGTTTCTTTAACTGGAAGCAATATACGAATTTCGATTGTTAATTGTTTTAAAGTGATTAAAGAAGATCTTCCCAACACATTAATGGTCCTGCTCATTAAAGGAAGTTTGATTAGGGAAGTAGTTTTGTAGTAAGGTCTTAAGAATCTCCAATGCCTCCTTTCAGCCCTAAAAAAAAAAAAAAATCCTATAGTCCTACAGCATTTTATTGAATTTAAAACACTTCCATATCCCTTATCTCATTTGATTCTTACAATAATCATGTGAGGCCGACAGGGGAAGAATCATTCTTCCCAGGCCATGGATGAGGAAACCGAGGGGTTAAGTGATGTCCAGGGTCACACAAATAGTAAATGGCAAAAGATGACATTAGGACTTCTGACTCCAAGACGTCCGACTAACCTCTTGAATCCTCAGCACTGCTCCCGTAAAAATTTAATGCTCTGATCAGAAGGTATTGGTCCTGTCTTCCCCATCAGCCTGGGGATTATATTCTATCTCCTTCTTCTGTTATCCCTTCAGCCCATGGTTTTGCACAGAAGTGCTGGACTGGTAGGACAGTATGGTTAGGCTTCCTTAATGTCACCACAAAGCCTGATCCACTCCCCTCTAGGTCAGTCAGAGGAGAAACTGCCCCAGTATAGGCATGTTGGTTGAAGGCCCACAGCCCCAGCGGACCCTCCCCAGCTTGATGTGGTTTGACAAACAAAACCTGCTTTCTTTCCACTGTCCTCCAACCTCAGGGAACACAGACCTACTTGTTAATCAATTGGGCTAATTAGCCCAAGCCAGAACTGGACGTCTGGACCCTCTCACAAGAGTGAGCTCATGCACATGGGAAATTTCAGCCAGAGTCTTGTTCTTGAGAGGTGATAAAGTCTCAGAACTGTACATGTCTATCTTTCCCTACACACACACACACACACACACACACACACACACACACACACACACACACACACACACACAGTCTTACTCAGCCTCACACAAACAAAAAGACTTTCATTCTTTAGCGATTATACCTAGTTGCTAGTGAAACAGTTGAACCTGTTTGTTGATTTGTGTTATATGTATTGCTTTGGTCACACAGTTGAAAGCCTGTGTTTTGACCTTTATTTCTCTTCTTGTATTTGTCTTTGTATTTTTCTCTACTGGTGAACTATATGTGTGCTTAATTATAGGTGATTGTTAACTGCTCAAAAGTTGCCTTTCCTTTTAGCAAAGCAAATCAAAGAATCTGTGATAGCAGGCTCTCCTATGCATGTCGGCGTACTTTCTGTTACAACAGGATAAGATGTGAGTCTATGCTTAGTTTCTGACAAGACTGTTTTCCGGTTTCCCTAGCAGTTTTTGTCAAATAGGGAGTTCTTATCCCAGACACTGGGGTCTTAGGGTTTATCAAATAACACATTACTATAGTCATTGACTGCTGTGTCTTCTGTACCTAACTTATTCCACTGATCCACTACTCTATAAATTAGCCAGGGGGAAATTGTTTTTATGATTGCTCCTTTGTAATACAGTTTAAGATCTCATAAGACTAGGTCATGTTTACTAGCACTTGTTTTCATCAATTCCCTTGATATTCTGAACTTTTTATTCTTCGAGGTGAATTTTGTTTTGTTTTTTAGTTCTATACAAATATGTTAGTTGGTTGATTGGAATGGAACTGAATAAGAAGATTAATTTAGATAGAACTACAATTTTAATTAAATTATCTTCGCCTACCCATGAGCAACTGATATTATTTTCCAATTATTTAGATCTGACTTTGTGTGGAAAGTGTTTTGTAATTGTTTTCATGTAGTCCCTGTGTTTTTTGGCAGGTAGACCCCCAAATATTTTATAATATCTACATTAACTTTAAATGCAATTTCTCTTTCTATTTCTTGCTGTTAGACTTTCGTAGTAATGTGGAAAAGTGCTGATGATTTATGTAGTTTTATTTTATGTTCTTCAGCTTTACTAAAGTTGTTCATTGTTTCAAGTAGCTATTTACTTAATTCTTTAGGATTCTCTAAATATATCATCATATCATCTGCAGAGAATAAGTTTTTTTTTTCTTCTTTACCTATTCTAATTCAGTCAATTACTTTTTTTTCAAAATATTAACAATAATGCTTATGGCATCAGATGGAATTACAGTGGTGATAATGTACATCCTTGTTTCACCCCTGATCGGACTGGAAATGTTTCCCTCTTGTCCCCATTATATATAATGCTTGCTGGTGGTTTTAGGTAGAAGTTACTTATAGTTTTAAGGAAGACTTCATTTATTCTTATACTCACTGGTGTTTTGTTTTGTTTTTTTAATAGGAATGGGTGTTGTATTTTTTTAAAAGCTTTTTTTTTTGCATATATTTAAATTATCATATGACTTTTGTTTGTTTTAGTGTTCATATGGCCAATTATGCCGATAGTTTCCCTAATGTAGAACCAATATTGCACATCCAGGAAAAATCCCACCTTGTCATAGTGTATTACTCCATGATAAGTTATTATATTCTCTTGACTAACATTTTACGTAAAATTTTAAAATCCGTATTCTTTAGGGAAATTAGTCTATAATTTTCCATCCCTGTTTTCACTCCTCCCCACGTAGGTATCAGAATTATATATATATCATAAGAATAATGTGGAAAAACTCCATTTTCACCTGTTTTCCCAAATAGTTTATATAGTATTGAAATTAATTGTTCTTTAAATGTTTGATATGATTCACTTCTAACCTTCTGGCCCTAGAAATTTTTTCTTAAGGAGTTCCTAGATGGCTTCTTTCATTTCTTTTTCCAAAATGATATTATTTAAGTATTTTATTTCCTCTTCTGTAAATATGTAAAACTTAAATTAATTGTAAATACTCATCCAACTCATTAAGATTGACAGATTTATTGGCTTCCAGTTGAGGAAAATAGTTACTAATTATTATTTTCAATTCCTCTTCACTGGTGGCAAATTCACTTTTTTCTTTTTTGATACTGATTATTAGGTTTTCTTCTTTTGTAAATCAAATTAACTGAAAATTTCTATATTTTACTGTAATTTTTCCCATAAAACCATCCGTTAAATTTATTAGCTCAATAGCTTTTTTTTTTTTTTTAAATTCAGTTGGTTCTATACTCTTCCCCACCCTTTTCCAAGTATGGGATTTTTCTTTTATGCTTTTTTCTCTTCCCAGTATTTCTTCTCTTCCCCTGAAAAATCCTTCTTGAGCTCCTTCAGGAGACTTTTTTGTGCTTGAGACTAGTTTATATCCCTCTTCAATGTTTTGGATTTAGGTATATTGATAACGCTATCTTCTATTGTGTTTGTCTTTTGATCATCTCTGTCACCATTGTAACTCCCTTTGGGTTTTTTTTTTTTATTTTAGCTCATTGTATTTGTCTATTTTGTGCCTTTTTAAAATTGAGTACTTCTGTTGGACAACAAGAGACATCATCCCAAGGGTCTTTTTTCTGAGGTTCAGTGACCTGTTCAGTTGCTTTGTGCCATTGGACCTCAGGTTTCAGTTTCTGGAGGATATAGGCATGTGGAAACTTAACTGGTGCTCATTTGGATTCCTATTGGCTGTGTCTGACATGTGCTATGGACTGGTGAGGTTTTTCTGTGTTTCACCAGTGTTGTTCTGGAAAACAGGATGATGCACTGCTGGGGGCAACTGCCTACTTGAGGTTATGCCAGCATACATGATGGCTTGCTGGTTCCGCTGGTTGTCCTAAGGCATGTGTGTGGTTCTACTGTTAGTGTTTACCTATTCCACCACTCTGGGACTCAAAATCTCCCACTAGTTTGTTGAGGTATAGTCTGCCACCAGCTTGCTGGGAATTTTCTCATCCTGGGCTGTGCCATGCTTCTACTCTAGTGATACAGGCATTATTTGTCAATCCTCTAAGTGTCTTATATTAAAAAACTGGGCCCCCTATATTTCTGATGATGCCACTGTTTCAGGATCTCTTCAGGAACACTGCTTTGTAGGTATTTGGGGATAAGAATAGGAGAGAGACAGTAATCCACTACTTACTGCACCATCTTGGCACCTACAACCACACAAATAAAGTCAGATCTAAAAAACTGGAAAAATATCAAATATCTATGGGTAGGGGGAAGGAATGTAATAAAAATGACATTTTTCCTAAATTAATTTACTTATTCAGTGCTGTACCAATGAAACTACAAAGGGATATTTTATAGAACTAGAAAAATAATAGCAAAATTAATTTGGAAGAACAAGAGATCAAGAGTATGAAAGGAATTGCTGAAAAAGATGTAAAGGAAGGTGGCCTGGCTACACCATAGCTAAAGCTATATTATAAAGTGGCAAATATCAAAATTATTTAGTAATGACTAAGAGATAGAGTGGTGAATCAGTGGAATAGATCAGGTACATAAGACACAGTAAGCAATGACTAAGATAATCAACTGTTGGATGAACCCAATGACTTCAGCTTCTGAGTAATAGCTGATTTTTAACAAAAACTCCTGGGAACACTGGAAAATATTGTGTCAGAAATGAGTCCTAGATCAACATCTTACATCACATATCAAGATAAGGTTAAAATGGGTACATTATTTAAACAAAAAAAGGTAATTACAATAAGCAGATTAGGAGAACAGTGAATAATTTCATTGTGATTTCTACAGAGAAGGACAAAATTAATGATGGACCAAGAGACAAACACTATTAAATGAAAAATGGATCATTTTGATTACATTAAATTAAACAGGTTTTGCACAAGCAAAAGCAATGCAAACAATATTAGAAGTGAACCTGAAATCTTGGAAACAACTTTTACTACCATTATTTCTTATAAAGACCTCATTTCCAAAATGAGAACTGAATCAGATTTAGAAGAATACAGTCCGTTGCTCAAATGACAAATGATAAAATTATCTGAACAAGCAGTTTTCAGAAGAAGAAATTATAGCCACCTATAGTCATATGTAAAAAAAAAATGCTCTAAATCACTAAAGATAAGAGAAATGGAAATTCAAACAAAGTGGAAGTACCACACCCCACCTGTCAGATTGACATATATATGACAGAAAAGGAAAAGGATGCCTGTGGAAGATCTGGGGAAATTGGAACAATAATTAATGGCTGCTGGAATTGTTAACTGATCCAAAAATTCAACAAAACACTTTGAAGTATGCCCAAAGGACTGCGTGCATATCCTTTGATGCAGCATTGAATGTGTATAAGTATCCCAAGGAGATGACAAAAAGTGAAAAGGACCTCCATGTATGAAAAACATTTATAGTAGCTCTTATTATGGTAGCAAAGAATTGGAAATGGAGGGGATGCCCATCAATTGGGGAATTGTTGAAAAATTTGTGGCATATGAATGTTATGGAATATTATTTTGCTTTGAGAAATAATGAAGAGGATAATTTCAGAAAAACCAGGAAAGATTTATATGAGCAGAACCAGGAGAAAATTGTACACAATACCAGAAACATAGTGTGATGATCAATTTTGATTTACTCCTCTCTTTTCATCAGTTATTGAAGACAATTCCAAAAGACTCATGAGGGAAAATACTAACCACTTAAGAAGAAAGTAATACATAGAAAGAGCTATGAACTTTCTTACTTAGAAAGAAAATGAAGTCTAAATGCAGATTAAAACATACTATTTTGACCTTTTTGTTTTGTTTATTTCTTCTCTTGGTTTCTGCCTTTCCTTTTTATTTTTTCGTAAAATGACTAATACAGAAATATGATTAATATGATTGTGCGTGCATAATTTGTATCAGATTATTTGCCATATTTGCATGTGGGATGAATGCTAGGGATGGAGAAAAAATTTGGAATTCAAAATCGAATGAAACTGAATGTTGAAAACTTACTTTACATATTTTTCTTTGAAATACATACACCTTTTTTCTTTGAAAAAAATGCTATTAAAAAAACATGGAAGGGTTGTCAAATCTTGGATTTCCCTATACCAATTTATTCAGAAGAAAAGTTCCTATTCCTATGACTTCAAATCTATAACCTTTTGTGATTTAACTGTATGAAATTTTGCCAGTCCTGTTCACTGAACCTTTTTAAAGATAAATTTATTTTTTATTTTTAGCTTTCAGTTCTTTTTAAAATTTTAGTTCCAAATTCTATACCTCTCTCTAAACACTACTCCAGTCATTTGTGAACGGAAGAAAAATTACATCAATTAGAAGTGTGAAATAATGAAAACATAGTTACATATTAGCATGTAAACAGCCCTCTCAAAAGACAAAAATATAACATAAGAAAATTATACCTCAGTTTTTAATCAGTTTGTCAATTATCTCTCTAGTGGCGGATAGCATTTTTTATTATGGGTCTTCTTGAGTTGTCTTGCACTTCTCTCCATCTCTTCTTCTTCCTCTTCTTTTTCTTCTTCTTCCTCTTCCTCTTCCTCTCCCTCTTCCTCTCCTCCTCCTCCTCCTCCTCCTCCTCCTCCTCCTCCTCTATATGTTACTGTCTATGTCCGTGTTTGTCTGTCTCTCGCTTTATTTGCCTCTCCCTCCCTCCCTCCTTCTCTCTCTCTGTATGTGTCTCTTCTTCTCTTTCTATCTGTGTCTCTGTCTCTCTGTGTCCTGTCTCTCTGTGTGTGTATCTGTCTTTCTCTTTCTCCTCTTACTTTTCAGAAGTATTATTTGCATATTTTCACTGCTTCCCTATGTACGCCCTTTCATCATCTCCACACCAGGCCATATTCACACACTTTCCCCTTCTGTTTCCCTATGAATATGATAGATTTCCAAATCCTCCTGAGTGTCTATATTTAATATTCCTTGTCTGAATCAATCTTGGTGAGAGTGAACTTCAAATGTTGCCTGCCACTCCTCCCATTACTTCCTCTACTGCAAATGATCTTCCTTGTGCATTTCCTAAAATTTTCCCTTTTCCCAATGCATCCCTCTTTCTTGCCCCTTCATTTTTTTTCAGCTCATCCCATCTCTATTCCCTATGCCTATGTGGACTCTTTCAAATTAGTCTGGTAATGATATAGTTGTTAGGAGTTACATGTGTCATCTTCACAGATAGAGATGTAAAGAGTTTAAGTTTATTGTCTTTTTTTTCTTGTTTTCTGTTTTCTGCATACTTTTTATGTGTCTTTTGAGTCATGTATTTCAAAATTATATTTTCAATATAGTTTTGGTCTTTTTGTCATGAATGTTTGAATGTCCTCTATGTCATTGAACAATTATTTTGTTTTCCCGAAGAATTATACTCAGTTTTCCTTGGTAGGTGATTCTCAGTTATAATCTAAACATGATTGCTTTCTATAGAATCGTATTCTGAGCCCTCTGATCTATTAATGTGGGAGTTGATAAATCTTGAGTTATACGTCTTATAGACTCACAGTATTTGAACTATTTCTTTTTATTTGTAATATTTTCTCCTTAATTTAATAGTTTTTGAATTTAGCTATAACATACCTGGGAGTTGTCATTTTGAGATATCTTTCAGAATATGATTGGTGAATTCTTTCAATGGCTATTTAGGACATCAAGGCAGTTTTCCTTGATAATATCTTTAAAAATGCTGTCCAACTTTGTTTTTTTTAAATCGTGGCTTTAGGTTTTTAAAATATTTTTCCATGATCTATTTTCGAGGTCTGTTGTTTATCCAAAGAGATATTTGACACATTCTTCTTTCGTTGAATTTTTTTGATTTGAATTATTTGATTCTTTTGATTTGGTTTGATTCTTGATTTTTCATGAAGCCATTACCCTCCAGTTAGCCAATTCCATTATTTTCTACAATAAGTTTGTGAAAATTCTTCACAATTAGTTAATCCTAACAACTATGTTATTACCAGAGTAATTTGAAGGAGGCTACATAGACATAGACACTAGTTAATTTTAAGGAGTTGTTTCTCTCACAAAATTTTTTTACTTCTTTTTCCATTTTCTCAATTTTTAAGACATTTTATTCAGTGAATTATTTAATATATTTTTGTTTTGTTCTTCTTTTTCCCAGCTGTTGTTTCATTTTTTTTGATTCTCTTACATGACTCCCATTTTTCCCCCAATTTTTCTTCTACCATGCTTATTTGATTTAAAAAAAAAAACTTTATTGTTTTCTTTCAAGAATTCTTTATAGACTGTAATCAAGCCATATTTCTCTTCATGGCTTCACAAGTAGACTTTTTGACATTATTGTACACTTCTTAGTTTGTGTTTTGATTTTTCCTCTCACCGTAGTAACTTTCTATGTATACATTTTTTTCTTCTCATTTCCTAACTTATTTCATGACTTTTCAAGTTGATCTCTCTTCTTTGTATAAGTAGGGGCACTGTTCCAAGCTTCGTACACTGGGGAACAGGGCCTAGTCCCTGACTTGCTGTACTAGGACTACCAAGTCTAATCCCATCTGCTGCCTTGGGTCACAGAACAGTTTTGGCCTGACCATTTACCTGCTACACTGGGTAAGAGTAATCACAGCTTACCTGCTATCAAAGCCACTGCTTTGATATGCCAGAAGTTATGGCCTTAGTTGCTGAACTGTGCTGGGACTGAGGTTTTCCTGCTGAATTGTCCAGACACTGGCTTCATTTTTCTTTTAACAAAATCAGACAGACCTTTCTTACATTCCTTCTAAGTTGTCTTGGATAGGAAAATTATTTCCCACCTGCTCCTGTTGTGGGTTCATCTCCTCCAGACTTTTTTGAGACATTATAAAAAGTTGTTTGAAGGAGTATTTGGAAAATGTCAGAAACGTTTCTGCCTTTGCGTGCTTGGAGTTGCCCTCATTTTGGTTTTTTAAGGTATTTTTCTTCATTACTTTTATGCCTCTTTTATAAAATTGGTAAATCTATTTTTAACTGTTTCCTTGATAGCTCTCATTTCTTTCCCTAATTTTTCCTCTGCCATTATTTTCTTTTTCCTTTACTCTTCTAGGAATTCTTACTGGTTTTGGATGCAAATGACAATTTTCTCTGAAACTTGTCTTACAAATATTTTCTTATTGTCTTATTCTAATTTTCTGAATGAATAACTTGTTCTTCTTTGGCACTACAGTAGCCACAAGTTCTAACACTCTTCTTGAACCTGGAACTATGACAAGGTCCCTTACATTTCTCCAGACACAAGTACATGATCTTGCCCTTGGAACCGCAAGCAGTGCACCTGCTATGCAGACTTTGGAACTGTAACTCAGAATTGCTTCTAGATCAAAGAATTGCCAATTAGAGCAAGTTGTGCCTAGTGTTAGCAAAGGGTCCCTTGTAATTTGTTTCTGAGCAATTGTTTGACCCATACCCTTACAATATTGGGGTGAGAGTTCCTGAAACTTCTGTTGCTGCTGTGACTGTTGCAGCTGCCTCTATGGACCACCACTGTTTATCCAACTACTTATTCTGAGCTCTAGGCTGACACTCTCCCCCAAGTAACAGACCTCTCCTGCTGATCTCCTAGGGTATTTTAGGATAGAAAAAAGTTTCACGTTGATATCTTGTTGGCTTTGCCATTCTAAAATTTCATTTGGGGTGTTATTTGAAACTTTTCTCAGTATTTGGGTAGTTGGAGGGATTATACACACACACACACACACACACACACATTCCTATGAGTTTCTCTCTTTGGGTCTCTTTCAGATAGTGATCAGTGAATTCCTTAAACATTTATTTTGCCCACTGGATCTAGAATATCAGGGCAGTTTTCCTCGATAATTTCATGAAAGATGAGGTCTAGGCTATTTTTTGGATTATGGCTTTCAGGTATTCCCATAATTTTTAAATTGTCTCTCCTGGATCTTTTTTCTATGTCAGTTGTTTTTCCAATGAGATATTTCACATTATCTTCTATATTTTTCATTCTTTTGGTGTTATTTTGTAATGTCTTGGTTTCTCAAGAAACCAAGTTGTTTGCATCTGCTTCATTCTAATTTTAAAAAAATTATTTTCTTCAGTGAAAGTTGAACTTCCTTATCCACTTGGCAAGTGTTGCTTTTTAAAGCATTCTTCTCCTCGTTGGCTTTTTGCCAATTCTGTTAGCCTATTTTTAAGGGTTCTATTTTCTTCATCATTGTTTTGAGTCTCCTTTAGCAAGTTGTTGAGTCACTTTTCATGATTTTCTTTCATTGCTGTCATTTCTCTTCTCAATTTTTCCTTCACCTCTCTTACTTGATTTTCAAAATGCTTTTTGAACTCTTCCATGGCCTGAGAACCATTGCATATTTATTTGGAAGTTTTGAATACAGAAGCCTTGACTTTTATATCTTCCTCTGATGGTAAGAATTGTTTATCCTATTCCAAAAGCATGGAAGAAAACGCCTGTTCACGTCTTCCAAACTGATGGAAGAAAACACCTGTTCACCAAGTAACCTTCAATATAGTCTTTTTTTCCCCTTTGTTTGGACATTTTCTCAGCCAGTTTCTTGACTTTTGAGTCCTTTGTCAAGAGGGGAGTATATTCTAGGGACCTGTAATTTCTCAGTTCCTCCAAAGTGACACCATAAAGACCTAGGAGTAGGATTCACTCTCCAGAGCCTCTACCAGCTCTACCACACCAGTGCTCCTCCTCACTGCAGGTCTGCCACTCAGGGCTGAGATCTGCTATGGTAACGGCATAACACACAGAGAGGAATAAGTCTTATGCCTGGCCAGCAGGCTGCTCATCCTCCTGTGGAGCTCGTGAGTAAAAGAATGAGGTGGGAGAGCAGGTCATGAAGCAACTCCAATTTATTCAAGCAAGCACTCTGGTTATATAGTCTCTGCCAGTCAGGCCAACGAACCATGGCAACACACACAAACAAACCTGAAACTATAGCAATGAACATAAGCTGGAACTATAGTAACAAACACAAACCAGGGGTGGGGCCGTCCCTTCCAGCACCGTCTTGTTCACCCTTCTCTACTGTGGACTCAGTTTACCTGATGTCTGTCAGTGTGGCATCCCAGATGGCATGGTGGTCAGCGCCCCTTACAAGATCCAGATCAGAGGCTCAATTCCCCCAGGGTCTTTAGATCGAGGGTTCCAAAAATGGAGGTTGTGTGGCAGCGACTTCCTTGCCCTGGGTCCAGGGCTAAGGCCAGACTCTGGTTCTTTCTCACCCAGGTGAAAGAGTTTCTCATTACACTTTGAAGCTGTCTCTGTCCTGTGAGTTGAGAAATCTCAGAACCGCAGCTGCTGCCCAGAATTCAATGCCCTGAAGCCTGCTCTGGTCCAGTCTGTGCTGTGGTGAGCAACCAGGGCTGGGCTGTGCTCCCTGTATTGTGCTCTGCTCTGAGACTAGGGTGATAAACTTTTCTTATTGTTCTTCCAGGATGTCTTGGGCTGGAAATCTCTTTCGCTCTGTTGTTTTGTCACTTCTGCTGTTCTAAAATTCCTTACAGTCATTTTTATAAAAAACTTTTTATGGACTTTGAGGGTAGAGTTAAGAGGAAGTTCAATCTTCTACTGCACCATCTTGGCTCTGCCTTCCACCATATATTTGAAGATATTGAATTCTAAAACTATTCCTTGCTTCTTGTAAATTTTGCTTTCTTATTTTTTATATAGATAATTTGATGCTTCTCTTAATTTTAATCAAATTTGTTAACATCTGATGTATTATATTGACTTAAAGTCAAATCCTAATTTGTTCATTAATTGAATAACTTCTAGTTCTGTACTTTTTAAATTTCTCATCAGTTTTCTAGGATTTTCATTTTGAATACTGCATATAGTCAGAAAAATTAAAATATCAGGAAACCATAAAATCAAAGTGGATTTTATATCATTTTATTACTTTTATTAGTATTAATTTTCTTTTCTTCAGTGTTCTACAGTCACTTCCATATTACTTAGATTATTTTACCCTGCCTGCTCTCTGTCCCCTCCTCTCTCCCTAAGATGGCATAAAATTTTATATAGCTTCCATATATGCATTCCTATAAAATATATTTTTACTATTGTCATGTAGTGTAGAAGAATTAAAATGGGAGTAATCATATAAGAAACCCTAATGTAAAACAAAAGCAAATGATCTGTTACATTTTGTGATTGAATTCAAAAGTTCTTCTTCTGGGTATGGAAGACATTTTTCCTTAAAAGAGCATTGGGAATTATTTAAAGTCCTTGCATTGCAATGAAGTTCCACTTCCACCAGAAAAAACTCTCACACATCGTGGTCGTTGCTGTGCATAAAGTTTTCTTGATGTTGCTCTTTTTGCTCAGCATCAGGTCATATGAAACTTTCCAGGGCTCTCTGAAGTCTTCCTGTTCATCATTTCTTATAGCGCAATAGTATACCACTATACTCATATACCATCATTTCTTCAGCCATTCCCCAATTGATGGGCATCTGTTTGATTTACAGTTTTTGACCACCACAAAGAGGACTGCTATAAATATTTTTGTACATGTGAGACCCTTTCCAATTTTTATGATCTCTTGGGGATAACTGTATCCCCTAGAAGCAGTGTTGCTGGGTCAAAGTGTATGCACATTTGTGTAGCCTTTTGGACATAGTCCCAAATTGCTCTCCAGAATTGTTGGATCAGTTCAGAGCTCCACCAACAATGAATTTGGGTTCCAACTCTCCCACATTCTCTTCCAACATTTGTCATCTAACTCTTCTTTCATGTTAACCAATCTGATAGGTGTGATGTGGTATCTCAGAGTTGGTTTGAATTGCATCTCTCTACTCAATAGTGATTTAGAATATTTTTTCATATGATTATAGATATCTTTAATTTCATCCTGTGAAAACTATGTGTTTATATCTTTGACCATTTATCAATTGGAGAATGACTTGTATTCTTGTACATATGACTCGGTTTTCTATGTATTTTTGAAATGAGGCCTTTATCACGGACAATATTTGCAAAAGCCCTTCCCAGTTTTCTGCTTCCCTCCTAATCTCGGTTGCATTGGATTTGGTTGTGGAAAAACTTTTCAGTTTAATGTAATCAAAATTCTCCATTTTGTACTTCATAATGTTTTCTTCCTCTCATTTAGTCAAAAAGTCTTGTCTTCTCCATAAATCTGATAAATACATTAATCCTTGCAACACTAATTTATTTATAGTATCAATCTTTATACCTAGATCATGTACCCATTTGAACTTTATTGTTGTGTACGGTGCCAGGCATTGTTCTATGCCTAGTATCCACCACAATTTCGTCCAGTTTTCCAGCAACTTTTGTCAAGAGAGTGAGTTCTTATCCCAGAATATGGGGTCCTTGGGATTATCAAACAATAGATTGCTATATTCATTGACTACTGTGTCTTCAGTACCTAGTCTATTCCACTTGTGTACCCTTCAGTTTTATAGCCAGTACCAAGTGGTTTTGGTAATTTCTGCTTTATAATGCAATTTGAGATCTGGTAGAGCTAGGCCATCTTCCTTATATACTCAGGGCTGTCCCAGAGCCATCGCCTGGAAGCTTACCATTCCCGGTCTTCGGATGTCTCCAGCCCCTCCAGTGGGGGAAGGGAATGACCACACAGAGCACCCGAGGAGGCAGCTGCACTTCACTTTATTGGTTACATCCCTCCTCAACCTTCCCTCGCTTCCCTCCTATATACCCAGCCGGGGCTCCTCCCATGTTCTGCCCTGGAGGCAGAGCCAGCTCCGTAAGGGCGTTCCCAGCACCCAGAGGCGAGTTCTCACCCTCGGGTGGCTCCGGGCTCACCAAGGGGCCATGGTCCAGAGCTTGGCCCTCTACACTTATCATTTCTTTTCATTAGTTCCCTTGCCATTCTGGAACTTTTGTTCTTCCAGATGAATTTTGATGTTATTTTTCCAGCTCTAGGAAATAATTGTCAGATAGTTTGATTGTTATGGCACTAAATAAGTAAATTAATTTAGATAGAAATGCCATTTTTACTCTATTGGCTCAGCCTACCCATGAGTAACTGATGTTCCACTTACTTAGATCTGACTTTATTTGTGAAAAAAAGTATCTTGCAATTGTGTTCATGTAGTCGCTGGATTTGTTTTGGCAGGTAGACTTTCAAGTATTTTGTAGTGTCTACCCTAGCTTTAATTGGGATTTCTCTTTCTCTTTCTTATGGTTGGGCTGTGTTAGTTATATACACAACTCCAGAAGAACTGTGCGGGTTTATTTTGTAACCTGCAATTTTGCCAAAGTTGTTTATTATTTCAAGTAGTTTTATACTTGAATGTCTGGGATTCTCTGAGTGTATCATCATACCGTCTGCAAAGAGTGATAACTTAGTTTCTTCTTTGCCTATTCTTATTCCTTCAATTACTTTGTCTTCCTTAATTGCTACAGCTAACATTCCTCGTACCATATTGAATAATAGTGGTAATAATGGACACACTTTTTTCACCCCTGATCTTATTGGAAATGCATCCAGCTTATCTCTGTTGCATAAAATGCTTGCTAAGTGTTGTAGACAGGTATTGCTTTTCATTTTAGGGAAAGTTCCCTTTATTCCTGTGCTCTCCTGTATTTTTAATGACAATGGGTGTTGTATTTTGTCAAAAGCTTTTTCTGCATCTATTTAGATAATCATGTGATTTCTGTTAGGTTTTTTCTGGTGATCTGATCAGTAATGCTAATAGGTTTCGTAATATTGAACCAGCACTGTGTTCCTGGTATGAATCCTACCCTACCATAATGTATTATTCTTATGATAAGTTGTTGTATTTATTTTACTGAAATCTTATTTAAAACTTTTGCATGTATATTCAGTAGAGAAGTTGGTCTATAATTTTCTTTCTCTCTTCTGTCTCTCCCTGGATTACATATCAAAACAATTTTTGTATTGTAAAAGAATTTGGGAGGACTCTTCCCCAATTTTCTCAAATATTCTATATAGTATTGGAATTAACTGTTCTTTAAATGTTCAATAAAATTCACTTTTAAATTCATCTGGCCCTGGAGATTTTTCATAGGGAGTTCATTGATGGCTTCTTCAATTTCTTTTTCTGAGATGGGGTTGTTTGAGTATTCTACTTCCTCTTCTGCTAATCTCGGCAATTTATATTTTTAAAAATAATCTTCCATCTGATTTAGATTGTCGATGTTATGGGCATAAAGATAGGCAAAGTAATTTCTAATTATTGCTTTAATTTCTTGTTCTTTGGAGGTGAGTTCACTCCTTTCATTTTTGATTTTGATAATTTGGTTTTCATTTTTCATTTTTTTAATCAAATTGACCAAAGGTTTAGCAATTTTACTGTTTTGTTAATAAAACCAACTTTACCTTTTATTTATTAGTTCAATGATTTTCTTAACTTTAATTTTATTATTTTCTCCTTTGACTTTCAGTATTTCCAATTTGATATTTACTTGGGGATTTTCAATTTGTTCTTTTTCAAGCTTTTTCAATTACATGTCCAATTCATTTATCTCCTCTTTCTCTGTTTTATTGATATAGGCATTCAAAGATAAAAAGCTTCCCTAAGAATTACTTTTGCAGTATCCCATGAGATTTAGTAAGTTGTCTCATTATTGTGATCCTCTTGAATGATATTGTGGATCGTTTCTATGATTTTTTGTTAACCCATTGCTTCTTTTGGATTAGATTATTTAGTTTCCAATTAATTTTTGGTCTATACTTTCACGACTTTTTATTACATGTAATTTTTATTGCATTATGATCTGAGAAGGATGCGTTGATTATCTCTGCCTTTCTGCACTGGATTGTGACGCTTTTATGCTCTAGTATACGGTCTATTTTTGTATATGTGCCGCATGCTGCTAAGAAAAATGTATATTCCTTTGTAGGCCCATTCAGTTTTCTCTAGAGATCTATCATATCTGCCTTATCCAGAGTTTCATTCACCTCCTAACTTCTTGTTTGCTTATTTTAAAGTGATATTTATCACATGCAGAGAGGGGAAGGTTGAGGTCCTCCACTGGTATAGTTTTGCTATGTATTTCTTCTTCTAAATCCCTTAACTTTTCCTCTAAGAATTTCAATGCTATACCACTTGGACCATATATGTTTAGTAATGACATTGTTTCATTTCTATGGTGCCTTCTGCAGGATACAGTTTCCTTCCTTTTCTCTTTTGATTAGATCTATTTCTGCTTTTGCTTTGTTTGAAATTCGGATTGCTACACATACTTTTCTTACATCAGCTGAAGCACAGCTTCTTTTCCAACCTTTTATCTTTACCCTGTGTGTAACCCCCCGTTTTAAATGTGTTTCTTTTAAACAACGTATTTTTTGATTATGTTTTTTAACCCATTTTGCTATCCATCTCTGTTTTGTGGGAGAATTCATCCCATTCACCTTCAAAGTTATGATTGCTATCTGTGTCTTTCCCTCTGTCGTCTTTCTCACCTTTTGTGCTTTTAGTTCTCCCTTCTCCAAAATAGAGTTTTAATTTTTTACCCCCATGTCCTGCAGTCTTCCCTCCCTTTTAAGCTCCCTTTCTTTCCCCCTTCCCCTCCTATTGCTTGTACAGCTAGTTATATTTATATACTTAATTAAGTTTGGTGTTCCCTCCTTGAACCAAATTAGATGACAGCACCTGTAACACAATGCTCCTCTCCCTCCCCTTTTTCCCTCTAATGTAATATAATTTTGTACTTCCTTCTGTGATATAATTTACCTTTTTCTGGTTCCTCTTCTTCACATCATCTGTTACAGTCCTTTCACATGCTTAAATCATATTTTTATCATCACATAATTTACTTTATACCTGATCCCTCTATCTCTGAATATCCCTTTTATATTTCATATTAGGTATGCCATTCTCAAGACTGATGATTATCATCTTCCCTTATAGCGAGGTAAACGGTTTGCCCAAATTGAGTAACAAGTATTCTTTTCCCCTCTTTACATTTTTATGCCCCTCTTGCAACCTGCATTTGGAGATTGACTTTTGTATTGAACTCTGTCCTTTTTATCAGGAAGGTCTGGAAATCCCTTATTTCATTCATGTCCATCTCCTTGACTGAAATGTTATGCTGAACTTTGTTGGGTAATTGATTCTTGGTTGTAGTCCCAGCTCCTTTCACTTGTGAAACATCATATTGCAATTGTTTTGATCTTTTAATGTAGAAGCTGCAAGGTCCTGTGTGATACTGACTGTAACTCCTCAATATTTTAATGTTTTCTTTCCTGCTGTCTGTATTATTTTCTCCTTCACTTGATAGTTCTGGAATTTGGCAACAATATTTCCTGGTGTTTTTAGTGTGAGTTCCTTTTCGGGGGTGAACAGTGGATTCTTTCAATTACTATTTTGCCCTCTGAATCTAGAACTTCTGGGCAGTTTTCCTTGATGATTTCCTGGAGGATATTGTCCAGACTCTTTCTTTCATCGTGGCTTTCGGGCAGGGCAATAATTCTTATATTCTTATATTTTCTCTCCGGGATCTATTTTCCATGTTAGTTCTTTTTCCAATTATACATTTTACATTTTCTTCTAACTTTCATGGTTTAGATTTTATTTGACTAATTCTAGATGTCTCATAGAGTCATTAACTTCTACTTGTTCAAGTCTAATTTTCATCAAATTATTCCTTTTAAATAATTATTTTCTCCAGTCAGTTTTTGTACTTCCTTTTCCATTTGTCCAATTTTCCAGTTAGGTTTTGTACTTCTTTTCCCATTTGTCCAATTTTTCCAGTTAGGCTTTGTGCATTCTTTTCCATTTGTTCAATTTTCCTTTTTAAAGGGCTGTTCTCTTCAGTGAATTCTTTTTCATACTTTTAAAATTATTGGCCATTTTTTCCTCTATTTCTTTCCTCAGCTGTTTCATTAGTGTTCTCTGTGCATGTGAGCAGTTCATAGTCCCTTCTGAAGTTTCAGATGGGAGTACAGTCCCAATACTGACGTCTTTGGTATTCGTATTTTGGTTATTGTCCCCATAGAAATATTCTATTGCCTTTTCTTTCCTCCTTTGCTTCTTGCTCATGATGTTGATACTTTGAGCGCTGTGGCCTCTGGTTCTCTCAGCTATACTCTAAAGAACTTGTTGCTGATCTGGCTTGTGTCAGAAAGCAAAGGCAGGTGGCATCTGTGTTTCCCGGGATTAGCCCTGGGTCTAGCTTGTTAAGTATGGGGGAGGGATGATCTGACCATGGGAGACCTCCTCAGATGAGCTAGAACAAAGGCAATCTCAGTGTCTGGGTGATACTGGCTGTCTTCCCATTTCCACTGGAGTGCTTAAGCACACCTGGGTCCTAGTGCAAACCTACACATCCCTGAAACTCAGGCTGTCTGGGACAACTCTGTTCCTCAGCCATGGTAAGGTGAATATTCCTTTGCTATTTTCCTAGTCTCATGTGTTGTGGGACTGTTTGCTCCTTTTGCTCATCCCACTGATCCAGGATTCTTCTGGGGAAAAATTTTATGGTTCTTTTAAGGTTAACAAGGGGAAAGAGAGAGAGCATTTACTGACCACTGCTCCATTTTCGCTCCTGGGCCTTCACACATTTAATCTACCAGTTTAAAGTCTTTGTCCAGCTGCTGCACATACCTGAGCCTCTTTCCGCGGCTCTCATTTGCTTGCCTCTTCTTCATTTTAGCCCTGAGCTGCTATCCTGCCATGCTGTTGCTTCCTCAGACTTCCCCGGGGCTTTCCTGTTGGGCTGTGTGGCAGTAGGGACGCTATGTTGTGTGCTGTATGCTCCTCCACCCTAATGGAATAGATTTTTCCAGTTGTTCTTCCAGTCTGTCCTAGATTGTGCATCTGCCACAGACGACACAGAATATAGCATTTCAGCAAAAATCACAGGTCTCCAACCAAAAACAACCAAAAATTGAGTAAACTTCCACATGTAAAAAATGACCTTCAATAAAATAGAAGATTCTAAAATATTACAAATATTCTGTTGTTAATGTTGCCATGAAATTCTATTTTTATTTTATTGTGCATGTGTTGGGAAACAGGTTATAACCATGTGAACGTGACAGACAATATCATAGTAATCTCTTTCATAGGTTTCTCTAGTTATAATGTTAGAGCTAGATTTATTTTTAAAGAAGTTCTATTGCAAAGAAAGGTAATGTTTCTTTTTTGTTCTTTCATTTTCTTTCGAAGCTAGTCGTGTTCCCTTTAAATACTGGAATGAGGATGGAGCAAAGATGATGGCATAGAGGAAGGAACCTGATAGAGCTCTCTCCCAAAACCTCTCAAAAATCCTGTAAAAATCAATGTAATTAAATTATAGAGCAGAAGATGTCACAAAAAGATAAAGTGAAGCAAATTTACATCCCAAGATAATCTGGCACATATACAGGAAGGGTTAATCTCACCCGGTTGAGAGCAGAGTGAAGTTCGGCATTGACATGCTGGCATGGACAGAGTCAGAGTAGATCTTAGCAAACTGAGTTCTTATGGAGCAATTCGTGGCTGTTACAATTTCTAGACATCTCAAGCCAAACATTCCAAAGACAGATTCAAAGGTCAGTGGGAAGTGTCTCTCACCTGTCTGAGAGGAGAGTATGGCCTTAACCCCAGCCTCAGCCACTGCTGAAGTGGAGGCTGGTTCTGGAGAACCCACTCAACAAAGAGCTCAAAAGTAAAGTAATGGTATGGGAAAAGAGCAAATGGGAGGAAATAAAACAGGCTATGAATTTTTCGTTTCTTGTGAGGAGGTATTATCTTAAACTATTGGTGACAGAGAAGATCAGAACATACAACTAGAAGAAGGAAACAAAACCAAAGCATTCAAAGCCTCCAAGAAAAAAAAAATGAATTGCTGTCAGGCCATAGAAGGACCAAAAAAGAATTTTGAAAATCAAGGAAGAGAAGTAGAGGAAAAGTTGGGAAGAGAAATGTGAGTGGCACAAAAAAATCGTGAAAACATGTGTTAAAGAGTTTGCTAAAGGAAAGTCCCCCATATTATGAAGAAAATAACAGCTTTAAAATTAGACTAACACAAATGGTAGAAAAGATTCAAAAATTCAATGAGGAGAAGAGTACCTTAAAATGCAGAATGACCCAAATGGAAAAAAAAGAGGTCCAAAAGCTCACTGAAGAAAATAATGCTTTCCAAAATTTGAATGTAGCAAATGGAAGCTAATAAGTTTATGAGAAATCATGAATTTATAAAACAAAATCAAAAGACTGAAAAAATAGAAGACCATGTGAAATATCTCTTTGGAAAAGCAACTGACCTGGAAAACAGATCGAGGAGAGAAAATTTTAAAAATATTGTACTACCTGAAAAAAACAGACTAGACATGATCATTCAAGAAATTATCAAGAAAATCTGCTCTGATATCCTAGAACCAGAGGACAAAACATAAATGCAAATATTTCATTGACCACATCCTGAAAGAGATCTCAAAATGAAAACTCGTTGGAGTATTTTAGCTAAATTCCAGAGTTTTCAGGTCAAAGAGAAAATATTACTCATAGCCAGAAAGATACAATTCAAGTTTAGGGGAAACACAATCTGGATAACAGAAAATTTAACAGCTTCTACACTAAGGGCTCAGAGGCCTTGAAATATGATATTCCAGATATCAAAGGGGACAGGATTAAAACCAAGAATCACTTTCTTGGCAAAACTGAGTCTAATACTTCATGGGAAAGAATGGAACTTCAATGAAATAGCAGAATTCCACGCATTCTTAATGAGAAGACCAGAACTAAACAGAAAAATTAACTTTCAAATACAAGAATCAAGACAAGCATGAAAAGGTAATGAAAACAGAGAAGACATAAGGGAAATTACTAAAGTTGAACTTTTTATATTCCTACATAGAAAGATGTTATTTTTAACCTTATGAGACTTTGAGTGGGGTAGAAGCTGATTTGATTACAAAGGGATGATATCTAGAAAAGAAAATTAAGTGTTGAGAGAAATGTAGTAGGAGAAAGAGAAAGGTAGAATGTCGTAAATCATCTCACATAAATGGGTCAAGAAAGATCTTTGATAATGAAGGGGAAGAAAGGGAAGATGAGAGAGAATAAGTGAGCCTTATTTTCATTGGATTTGGCTCCAGGAGGGAATAACATACACACTCAATAGGGTATGGATAGTTATCTCACTCTTCAGGAAAGCACTAGGGAAGGTGTTAAGGGGGGACTAATAGAAAGGAAGGCAGATGCAGGGAAGGAGTAATTGGCAGGAGACACTTTGGTAAAGGGACAGATCAAAGGAGAGAATAGAATAAATGGAGGGTTGGACAGGATAGAGGGATATGTAGTTAGTCTTTCAGAACATGACTGCTGTGGAAGTGTTTTGCAAGACTACATAAGGAAAACCTATATTGAATTGTTTGCCTTCTCAGTGAGAGTGGAGGGGAGAGGGGAAGGGAGAGAATGTGGAACTCAAAGCTTTAAAAATGAATATAAAAATTGTTTTTAAATGCAACTAGGACATAAATTTTTTAAGCAATGGGGTATAGAAATCTAAATTGCCCTATCAGAAGATAGAAGGGAAGAAAATGGGGGTGGTGGTGATAGAAGGGAGAGCAGATTGAAGGAAAGGTTAATCAGAATACACATTTTCCTGGGGTGGGAGGATGGGGGATATGGGGAAAACTTTTGAATTTGAAAATTTTGTGGAAGCAAGTGTTCAAAAATGAAAATAAATAAATTTAATAAATATTTCAAAGGAATAAAAGCATGTGTAATTGATATGTAAATACTATTTCAAGTAACTATAATATCATCCATGTGAGTTCTTATGTCAGCAACACAATTGACTATGCTTCTATGTCTTAGATTCTCAAGAATTTCTGTAACAAAATATTTAGTATCCTACAGAAAATCTGGTGATGAGTTTTTCCGAAATTTGTAGGAAATATATTCTTGAAATCTTATTAGAGAATCAAGCTATAACAGATTTTGGACACCACTGGCATCATCTTTGAAAATCCACATCAGTTCCATGTTATGATGGGCAGTGAAGTTCAGTGAAAAATTACGGTAAGAACATGCAATAAGAACTTGCTATAAGAACATAGAAATAACAAATTACTATAAAAAATCTGTGAAAAATAATCTATTTTCCAAGGTTTTATTTTTTTTTAATTTTATTTGTTTGTTTATTTTGAGACTTGGTCTCCATAGGTCACTCAGGCTAGAAGTATAGGACACACTTATTGACACATTACCATTGCTAATTGGCATGGAGTTTGACTCACGTCATAGTTTGCTCTTACTTCAGCAGTGTGGTGGTTCTCTGTTGTTGGGGACTCAACAAAGGTGCAACAGATTGAGCATAGCCATCGATTTTGATTTAGTGATAATGGAAGTGTAAATTATGAAATTCATCTGATCTATTTGTCTCAACCTCCACAAGCAGCAAGATTTATAGAAGCATGCTACTTCACTTAGCTTGGCCAAGGATATAAAAACAACATGACTAAAATGATATTTCCTAGCTGTCCTTTGGTCCAGATACCAAAGATATATAGGTATGTGTGTGTGTGTGTGTGTGTGTGTGTGTGTGTGTGTATAATATATATGTATATACTTATATGTGTGTATATACACACATACATACACATACATGTGCATACATATATACCTGAATATATACACATGCATACACACATATATATAGACACATATATGCACACAAATACCTACATATACATACATACACACATATATATGCATGCATACACATATGTGTGTGAGATGTGGAAGACTTTTAATTAGTAAAGAAGACCAGAGATTGAATTTTAGTAGAGAAATATGGAAGACAATATGAAGAACAATCTCATGCTTAACTTTGTTCATCTATATTTGACGATATAAAAAAAAGGTGAAAGCGAATGAGTAGGCTGACGTAGAAGCTTGAAGAGTTAGAATCTTAGATCCGGGGAGAATAAAATAATTGTGGACTAAGAAAGATTTTCTTTTTGTCTTTGAAAATTGTGAAAGCTGATTTGGAGCTTAAGATTAAAAGCAAAGCAAAACAGATCACAAAACAAAACAAAACAAAACACAATCTTGACAATGGTTCCCATAGCTTCCAGTGAAATAGAGGAAAAAGTTGATGCAACATCAATTTTATATTCTTGGTATCAGAGATGGCAAATGGAAACAACAACCATGAAATTAAAAGAAAAATGTTCTTTAGAAAGAAAGTTATTTCAAATGTAAACAGCACCCTAAAAAGCAGAGACATCACCTTGACAAAAAAAAGGCACATCTGTACAGTCAATGTTATTTTATTTTTGTTTTCCACTGTAACAGAAAACAGCTAGGAAAATTAAATGACGAAAGATGAGTACTGCAGAAATAACACTCTTGAATTGTGCTTCTGGAGGAGATTAATGAGACTCCCTTAGACAGGAAGGAGATCAAATCATTCAATTCTTTTTCACTTCATATCGTTTTTCCCCCAAATTTATTAATTTATTTGTTTTCAGTTTTCAACCAGCACTTCCTTAAATTTCAAGTTTTCCCCCTTCCTTTCCCCTCCCCCTCCAAGAAAATATGCCAACTTATAAGTGCTATACATACATTCCTATTAAGCACATTTCCACATTAGTCATGTTACATAGAAGAATTAACATCAATGGGAGAAACAATGAGAATAACAAAACAACATAAACAAAGGAAAAAATAGTCACTTCATTCTGTCTTCCAACTCCATATTTCTTTCTCTGGATGTGAATGGCATTGTGTATCATGAGTCCTTTGGAAATATTTTAGGTTCTCACATTTCTGTGAGTAACTAAATCTGTCAAAAACTGCCTTCTCCTACTGTAGTTCGTACCATGTATAATGTTCTCCTGGCTCTTCTCACTTCACTCAGCATCAGTTTACGTAAGTCTATCTAGGATGTTCTGAAGTCTACCTGTTTATAATTTCATATAGCACAATAGTATTTCATTATATTCATATATCACAACTTTGTCAGCCATTCCTCAATTGATGGACATCCTCTCAATTTCCAATTCTTTGACACTATAAAAAGACATGGTATAAATATTTTTGTACATTTGGGTCCTTATTTTTCAGATGAAGACCCATTAGCTATATTGCTGGGTCAAAACGTATTCACATTTTTATAACTCTGTTCAGAACTGCTCTCCAGAATTGTTGGATCAGCTCCCAGTTCCCCCAGAAATGAATTAGTGTTCAAACTCTCCCATAGCTTCTCCAACGTATATCATTTTCCTGTTTTATCATATTATCCAGGAGTGATGTGGTACCTCAGAGTTGTTTTGATTTGTGTCTCTCCAATCAACTGTGATTTAGATAATTTTTATATGATTATAGATAGCTTTAATTTCTTCCTCTGAAAACTGCCTATTTATATTCTTTGACCATTTATCAACTGGCTTATATTCTAGTAAATTTGACTCAGTTCTCTTTACATTTTAGAAATGAGGCCTTTGTCACACAGCCATTAATAAAATTTATTTCCTAGTTTTCTGCTTTCCTCCTAAACTTCGTTGCATTGGCTTTGTGGAAAAACTTTTTAATTTAATGTGATCAAAGTTATATATTTTTCATATCATAATGTTCTGTATCTCTTGTTCCTTCATAAATCACTCCATTCTCCATAAATCTGACAAATAAACTGTTATTTGCTCCCCTGGATTTTTTTTAAATACCATCAGCCTTTATACCTAGATCTGAACACACTGGAACTTTAGTATGGTACACGGTGTCAGACATGGTCTATGCCAAGTTTCTGCCACACTATGTTCCAATTTTCCTAGTAGTTTTTGTCAAACAGTGAGTTCTTATCCCAGAAGCTGGGGTCCTTGGGTTTATCAAACAGTAGACTGCTATAGTCATTGAAAACTGTGTCTTGTGTCCATCTGCTTTCCTGAAAGATTATGCTTAATTTTTCTGCGTACTTGATCCTTAATTGCAGTCTAGGATCCTTTGTCTCATGGAGGATTATATGCTAATCCTACTAATCTTTTAATATAGAAGCTGCAAGGTCCTGTTTTGTTTTTTTTCTGACTGCTTCCAGTATTTTCTCCTTGACATGACAATTTTGGAATTTGACTACAATATTCCTTTGTGTTGTCAATTTGGGATCTTTTTCAGGACATGATTGATGGATTTTTTCGGTGATTATTTTACCCTAAAGTTTCTAGGACCTCGGGGCAATTTTCCTTGATAAGTTCTTGGAAAATATTGTCCAGGCTCTCTTTTTTTGTTTTGTCTTTCTCATGGTTCCTCCCATATCTTCTAATTCTTCTACATAACATACCTAATATGAAAATTTGTCTGATAAGAATGTATATGTATAGCCTATCTCGGATTGCATATTATGTTCTGGGGGAGGGGGGAGAAGGGAGGCAGAGAAAATTTAAAACTTATGAAAGTGAATGTTACGTTATAAAAAACTTATTTTTCTCCTCGTTCCTTCTGTTGTTTCTACTTCTTTATAACATATCTAATGTGAAAAAAGTTCCAATATTAATGTACATGTAGAACCTATCTCATACTATATGCCATCTTCGGGTTCAGAGAAGGGAGAGATGGGCAAAAAATTTAGAAATTAAAATCTAGTAGGAGTGAATGTTGAAAACTATTATTAAATAAAAAATAAAAAGAGCATAGACCTAGACATCATCCTTCAAGAAATTATCAAGGAAACCTGTCCTGATATTCTAGAACTAGAGGGTAAAACAGAAATTTTAAAAGTCCATTGATTACCTCCTCAAAGAAGTCTTAAAATAAAAACTTGAAGGAATATTATAGTCAAATTTCAAATCTCCCAGATTAAGGAGAAAATATTGCAAGCAGTCAGAAAGAAAATATTCCACTGTCATGGAACCATAGTCAGGGTAATTAAAGATTTATCATCCTCTGCATAAGGCTGACCCAAACTTCATTCTGCTAGCTACTTTTATCATGCCAAAGGATTTTGGGGAGCTCATGAAAAATACATGAAAAAATATTCCATATTTGTGGGCTACCTGAAATCCTTTGGGGTAGCAGAAGCAGGTCATTGGCTGAAGGTGGTGTAGGTACGTTCTGCATTAAAAATTTTGGAGGTCTTAGACTATGATATTCCAGAGAGCAAAAAAGCAAGGTTTATACCCTAGAATCACCTACTCAACACAATTGTGCGCAATCTTTCAGGGTAAGATATGGATATTCAATGAAATTAGAGGTTTTCAAGAATTCTTGAAGATAATACCAGAGCTGAAGGGAAAATCAGACTTTTAAGTACAAGGCTCAAGAGAACCTTGAAAAGACAAACAGGAAAGAGAAAATATAAGGGACTTCATAAGGTCAACCTGTTTACATGAGAAGGTGATACTTGTAACTCCTAAAAACTCTCTGATTCCTAGGTCAGTGTTAGAAGGTGTATACACAGCAGCACAGGAGTGAGTTGAATATAAAACATGGTGTATTTAAAAAATAAAATTAAAAGGGGAGAAAGGAATATACTGAAAGAAAGGTAAAGTGAGAAGTAGAATGGGGTAAAGCATCTTACTTAAAAGAGGTAAGATAAACATTTAACAAAGGAGAGGAATAGGGGAGAGATGAGAGCAAATGAGTGAACCTTTTTCATATTAGAATTGACTCGAAGAAGGAATAATATCCCAGTCAATTAGGGATAGAAATCTATCTTACCCTACAGGAAAGCAAGAGGGGAAGGGGATAAGAGAAGAAGGGTGGATGATAGAAGGGAAGGCAGATTGGGGGAAGGATAGTCAGAGGCAAAACATTTTGACGAGGGACAGGGTGAATGGAGAGAAAGAATAGAATGAACAGTGCAGGGGGAGAAATGGAGTGGGGGGAAATTGTGACAGTAACTGTGAAAAAAAATTGTTGAAGTAAGTTTCTTTGAAAGAGTGTAATTTCTCCAAGATAAAACTGTCAAATATATAAAAATTAGAAAGATTTCCCAACTAATAAAGAATCATGTAAACAGTTTTCTGATATAGTAATCAAAGCTATTTATAGATATGAAAAATGTTCTAACTATTGATTGGAGATATGCATGTTAAAACAAATCTGAGGCATTACCTCATAGCCATTAGATTGGCTAGTAGGAAGAAAGGGAAAATTGCAAATTTTAGAGAGCATGCCAGAAAAAGGGGATATTAATGCCCTGTTGGATTTATGAGTGAATTCAATCATTCTGTAGAGCAATTTCATACACTTTGCCCTAGCAATATAACTAGTATTTCTGTATTCCCAAAGAAGATAAAAAAGGAAAAGCACCAATATATACACAAATATTTAAACCAGCTTTCTTCTGGGATCAGAGTTTTGGAAATTGAAGGGATGACCACCAGTTGGAGAATGAATGAACAAATTGTGGTATGTAATTATGATGGAATACTGTGGTGCTATAAAAAATAATAAGAAAGACGCTCTCAGGAAAAAAATAAAACCTGGAAAGACTTACATGCGCTGATCCAAAGTGAAATGTATGGTGTACCAAGTAAGAGCAATATTGTAAGATGATCAGCTGTTAATGACTTAGGTATTCTCAGCAATAAAATGTTCCAAGACAACCCTGAAGGACTGTGATGAAAAAATACTATCCATCCCAAAACAAAAATAATACTGATGGGTTCTGTATATAGATTTAAACTTTGTTACTTGATTTTTCTTGAGGTTCTTTTGTTCTGTGTTTACTTTTACATGACTGGTATGTTAATGTTTTGCATAACTACATATGTCTGACCTGTATCAAATTGCCTTTTGAATGAGGAGGGGCATAGGAAGGGGAAGGGGAAGAAAGTATGGAACTCAAAGTTTATTTAAAAAAGATGAATGTTAAAATTGTTTTCACATGTAATTGGGGAAAATAAAGTACTAAATAAAAATGAAGTAAAAGATGGAAAATTATTATACTATGTTTTCCACATATTCTAAGTGAAGTTCATTATAAAATCCTTCAAATAGAAAAGTATAAAGAAAATTTGAAATCATATTTAATATAACTAAATTTCTTGTCTTACCCGTTCTGTGCTTCTGTGATTGCATTATCAGTAATTGTGCTGATGGAAAGTTGATACAGAAGATCTAGGAAGGGCAGGCAAGATTTAAAGTTGAAAAATATTTCCCCCCTAACAAACTTCTATTCTTTAACTTCGTGAATGAGCAATATTTTCCATTTGAAGATATATCCATTCCTCCATGAAATTTACTAGTTTATAAAATGTCCACTTCTGTTAACATGAACAAATAAGGATCCACCTGGCTTAATTACATACACAGTAATTAAAATAATGTCATTTAAGTTTTACTAGAGTTAAGTGCTTCTAACTGTATGAGAATAAGTATATATCTATAGTGGAGAATGAAGCAAATATGTATTTTTGACACTGGAAAAGTCATTTCAATAATATTTTCAATTTTAATATTAAATTCCATTAATATAAACAATTTAGCTTAATTCTAAGATGGGTCAATAATAAACTATCAAAATATAAATAATATTGATGAGCAATATTTTAATATTTTTCATTTGATGATCACACTTAGATCCATTCTCCATTCAAGAGAGTAGTAAACACATTACTAATACAATATTTACTTTTATAATTTTTAATAATTAAAACTTACATGTTATATACTCTTAATATTTTGTATGTAAACAGGAGATAAAAAAATTTAGTGTCTATATGAATGACAAAACGTAAAATGCAAGGGAACTCTGTGATCATCTGGTCCACCAACACATGAAAAAAATCCTTAGTTCTATTAATATATTTATATGTGTGTGCATAGCTGTATATGAGCATGCATATCATATATGTATATATGCACATATGTATACACATACATACGTGCATGCACTCACATATACACACACAGTCATTAAGTCTGCTTAAAGCTTTCCATGAGGAAGAGACACACTTCATCTTCCAGTAGATTACTCATTTGAATACCTCTAAATCATCATCATCATCATCATCATCATCATCATCATCATCATTATCATCATCATCATCGTATTTATTATTTTTTTTATTTTCAAAATTGACTTCCATAAGATTTTGAGTTCCAAATTTTCTCTCCATCTCTCCCCTGCCCGTATCCAAAGAGAGTGTACATTCGGATTAGCCCTTTCTCCTATCTGCCCTCACTTCTTTCACACACTTCCCTTTTCTTTTCCCCTTCCTGTATATTTTCTTGTAGGGAAATATAGATTTTCTATGCTCCATTGCCCCTGTCTTATTTCCTATTTGCATGTAAAAACAAATTTTAACATTAATTTTTAAGACTTTTGAGTTCCATCTTCTCTCCCATCCTCCCTTCCTACCTACCCCCATTTAGAAGCTAGTCATGCAAAACACTTTCATAAGTCATGATGCGAAAGATTAAGCATACTTGCCTCCATCAAATCCTGTCCCCCATTTATTCTATTCTTTCTTTTAACCCTGACGCTCTTTAAAAACATTAACTTTTAATTACCCTATCCTCCCATTTGCTTTCCCTTCTACCATTTCCCCTACCCTCTGCTTATCACTTTTCCCTGACTTTCTTACAGTATAAGAAAATTTAATAACAAGTTGAGTGTGCATGTTATTTGCTCCTTAATCCAGATCTGATGAGAGCAAGATTCACT
The DNA here is from genome assembly GCF_028372415.1 of Notamacropus eugenii. NCBI lineage: Eukaryota > Metazoa > Chordata > Mammalia > Diprotodontia > Macropodidae > Notamacropus > Notamacropus eugenii. The sequence continues at coordinate 384,669,729 of NC_092875.1, forward strand.
CTTTCCGTCTCACTTGCTCCCCCTTATCCATCATTAAAAAAGCTTTTTCTTGTGTCTTTTATGTGAGAGATAATTTACCCTACTCTATTTCTCCCTCTCTCCTCCCAATGAAACCCTCTCTCCTCCCTTAATTTCATTATTTTAGATATCATCCCTTCCTATTCAACTCACTCTGTGCTCTCTCTCTCTCCATATATATACATATATATAAACATATATAGATATATATATACAGACATATACATATATAAATATACATATATACATACCCACATACACACACAACACACACACAAACACACACACACACACACACACACACACACATATATATATACATACATCTGGAGAGAGAGGTATCTATATATCTATACATGTATCTATCTATATCTTTACCTCTATAAACCTGTATCAATCAATCTATGTATCTATGTATCTATGTATCTATGTATCTATCTATCTATCTATCTATCTCTCTATCTATCATCCCTCCAAAAACACTAATACTGAGAAAAAATTTTGAATTACAATTATTATCTTTCCATGTAGGAATATAAACACTTCAACTTAAGTAAATCCCTGATGATTTATCTTTCTGGTTTACCTTGTCATACTTCTCTTGTTTCTTGTATTTGAATGTCAAATTTTCTAGTTAGCTCTGATTTTTTCATCAAGAATGCTTAAAAGTCCTTTATTTCATTGCATGCCCACTTTTTCCCCTGAAGGATTTTACTCAGTTATGCTGGATAGGTGATCTTTGACCTCTGGTATATCTTATTCCAAGTCTTACAATCTCTTAAGGGAAGAAGCTGCTAGATTTCGGGTGACCCTGACTGTGTTTCTACAATACTTAAGTTGTTTCTTTCTGGCTGCTCGCAAGATTTCCTCCTTGACCTGGGGAGCCAGGAATGTGATTACAATATTACTAGGAATTTTCCTTTCAGGGTCTTTCAGTCTGTAATTGGTGGATTCTTTCAATATCTACTTTACCCTTTGGTTCCAGAATATCAGGGTCATTTTCCTTGATAATTTCTTGAAAGATGATGTCTAGGCTATTTTTTGGATTATAGCTTTCAGGTAGTCTAATATTTTTTAAAATTTTTTATCCTGGATACATTTTCAAGGTCAATTGTTTTTCCAATGTGGTTATTTCACGTTGCCTTCTTGTTTTTTTATTCTTTTTGTTTCTGTTTTATAATTTTTTGCCTTTTAATAAAGTCATTACATTCCATCTTCTCCATTCTAATTTTTGAGGAATTATTTTTCTCAGTGAGCTTTTGGACCTTCTTTTCCATATGGTCCATTCTGCTTTTGAAAGCATTCTCCTCCTCATTCTCTTTTTGGATCTCTTTCGCCATTAGGGTTAGTCTATTTTTAAGGTGTTATTTTCTCCAGCAATTTTGGATCTCCTTTAGCATGCAGTTGCCTCGTTTTTCTTTGTTTTTGTTTGCATGGCTCTCATTTCTCTTCCAAGTTTTTCCTCTACTTATTTTACCTGATTTTCAGAATCTTTTTTGAGTTATTCCATGGCTTGTGATCAATTCTTATTTTACTAGGAGACTTTGGTAGAAGGAGCTTTGACTTTGTTGTCTCCTTCTGATTATATGTATTGATCTTCCTTGTCATCAGGGTAAGACGGTATAGTCTGAATTTTTTCCCTGATCTTTGCTCATTTCTCCATCCAATAACTTGACTTGACCTTTTTGTCAAGGTAGTTCTCTGCTTCTAGTGGGGGTAGGGAGATGTACTGACAGCTTCTTGCTCCCACGATAGTCTTTGGCCCAAGAACTCCAGAAACAGATACTGCTACTGCAAATGCCCCTGCTGCTGATTCAGCTGTCTTGAGCTTATTCGCCACTCTGAGAATGTGAGCAGACCATGCTGCTCTTTCACACAGGTCCGACAGGTTTTTTCCACTCACCTTCCAATTTTTCCTAGGTGTTTTGAGGTCAAAATATCTATTAACCACACAGGTACCACTGACTCAGTGCCCCAAGCCCTATTCAAGTGCTATTAGTGCTGGTGCAGCCAACAGTGGACTGTGCTGTTCTCTCAGTCCAGTGAGAGAGATGCTTCCCATAGACCTTCCATTCTGTCTTGGGCTGGATATTTGGGTCACTCTGTCATTCTGTAGGCTCTGCATCACCAGAATTTTAGAGTTATTTTTACAGTTATTGGGCTGGGTTTGAGGGAAGAGCTCTAGAAAATCCCTGCTTTTACATTGCCAACTTGGTTCTGACCTTCATCTCTAACTTTTATTTTTTTTTAATTTATTCATCTATGCTGTTTTCAACATTCATTTCCACAAAATTTTCAGTTCCAATTTTTCTCCCCTTGTCTCCCCTCTCCATCCCCAAAATAACTTGCATTCTGATTGACCCTTTCACCAGTGTGCCCACTCTTCCAACATCCCTCCTTTCCCTTTTCCCCATCTTCTCTGTTGTCTGGGAGGGGAAGATAAATTTCTATACCGCTTTACCTTCATTTTTTATTTCCCAGTTATACGCAAAAACATTTCAGAACATTTGTTCCTAAAACGTTGAGTTCCAACTTCTCTTCCTTTCTCCCTCACCACAAATCCTCACTGAGAAAGCAATCAATTCAATATAGGCTACATGTGTGTAGTTTTGCAAATTACTTCTATAATAGGCATATTGGGTAAGACTAACTATATTTCCCTCCATCCTGCTTTGCCCCTGATTTCTTCTATTCTGTCTTTTGACTTTGTCCCTCTCCAAAAGTGTTTACTTATAGTTATTCCCTCCTCTCATTTGCCCTCTGTTTTATCTTCCCCCCACCCTGCTTATCCCCTTCTCCCCTATTTTCATGTAGTGTAAGATAAGTTTTCATATCAAATTGAGTGTGCATGTTGTTCCTTCTTTGAGCCAAATTTGATGAGAGTAAGCTTCATTTTTTCCCACTCACCTCTCCCCTGTTCCCCTCCATCGAGAAAGCTTTTTATTGTCCTTTCTATGTGAGATAATTTGTCCCATTCCATTTCTCTTGTTCTCCTCCCAATCTATTCCTCTCTCATCCCTTAAATTAATTTTTTAAGATATGAACCCTTCCTGTTCAACTCACCCTGTATTCTCTGTCTCTGACTCTGTTACTCTCTCTCTCTCTCTCTCTCTCTCTCTCTCTCTCTCTCTCTCTCTCTCTCTCTCTCTCTCTCTCTCTCTCCATATGTGTGTGTGTGTGTGTGTGTTTGTAATCCCTCCAACTCCCCAGATATTGAGAAAAGTTTCAAGAGTTACAAATATTGTCTTTCCATGTAGGAATGTAAACAGTTCAATTTTAGTAAGTCCCTTGTGATTTCTGTTCCCTGTTTACCTTTTCATGCTTCTCTTGATTCTTGTGTTTGAAAGTCAAATTTTCTTTCCAGTTCTGTTCTTTTCATGAAGAATGCTTTAAAGTCCTCTATTTCATTGAATGACTATTTTCCCCCCTGAAGTGTTATACTCAGCTTTGTTGGGTAGGTGATTCTTGGTTTTAATCCTAGTTCCCCTGATTTCCGGAATATCATATTCCAGGCCCTTCAGTCCCTTAGTGTAGAAGCTGCTAGATCTTGTGTTATCCCAATTGTATTTCAACAATTGTTTCTTTCTTGCTGCTTGCAATATTTTCTGCTTGACCTGGGAACTCTGGAATTTTCCTGCAATATTCCTAGGAGTTTCTCCTTTTGGATCTCTTTCAGGAGGTGATCAGTGGATTCTTTCAATATTTATTTTATCCTCTGGTTTTAGAATATCAGGGTAGTTTTCCTTGATAATTTCATGAAAGATAATGTCTGAGCTCTTTTTGGAATCATGACTTTCATGTAGTCCCATAGTTTTTAAATAGTCTCTTCTGGATCTATTTTCTAGATCAGTTGTTTTTCCAATAAAGTATTTCTCATTATCTTCTATTTTTTCATTCTTTTTTCAATGTAATTTCTTGGTTTCTCATGTAGTCATTAGTGTACATCTGCTCCATTCTAATGTTTAAAGAACTATTTTCTTCAGTGAGCTTTTGAACTTCCTTTTCCATTTGGGTAATTCTGCTTTGTAAAGCATTTTCCTAATTGGCCTTTTGGACCCTTTTGCCAATTGAGGTAGACTATTTTTAAAAGTGCTATTTTCTTCAGCATTATTTTTTGGGTCTTCTTTCACAAGCTGTTGATTCGCTTTTCATGATTATCTTGCCTCATTCTCATTTGTCTTCCCAATTTGTCTTCCACTACTCTTACTTCATTTTCTCAATCCTTTTTGAGCACTTCCATGATCTGAGACCCCTGCATATTTATTTTGGAGGGTTTGGATGCAGAAGCTTTGACTTTTATGTCTTCCTCTGATGATAAGCATTGTTCCCCCTATTTCGATAAGATGGAAGAAAATACCTGCTCACCAAGAAAATCGCCTTGTATAGTCTTATTTTTTTTCTCCTTTTTGGGCATTTTCTCAACGAGTTATTGACTTTTGAGTCCTTTGTGAAGAGGAGGGTATGCTCTGGGGACCTTTAAGTTATCATTTCCTCTAAAGTGGCACAGTCATGGGAGAGAAGTTTGCTCCTCTCATGTCTTGCACTTTGGTCTATGAGATATCACAAGCTTTTCTGTCCAGGATCTTTGAAGCTGTCTTTGGCATTTGTGGGTTAAGCAATCTAGGAACCACAGCTGATGTGGCTGACGGGGATTCTTCCCCTGAGGCCTGCCCGAACCTTGTGGCCAAACCTGTGGGGTGCTTCACTCTGAGACTGGTGTGATAGAGCTTTTCTTCCCAGAATCTCAGAGTGGAGTTCCCTCTCCACAACTGCTTCCAGCTCCACCAAGCCAGTGCACTCCTCCTCACCCCAAGAACCCCACCACTCATGGCTGAGATCCAGATCAGCTGAGTGATTCCCCCAGGGGATTTATTTAGAGGGCTACTAAAATGGATGCTGTGTTGCAGTTACTCCTGCTGCCCTGGGGTCACTGGTGCTAGACCACATTCCCTTCTCTCCAGGTGAAATTGCTTTTTCACTGACCTTTGAAGATGTCTTTGTTATTTGTGGATTGAATAATCTGGGACTGACAGCTGTTGCCTGAGAGTCCTTCCCTGAGGCCTGTTCACACTGTGCCATCAAGACTGGGCTGCACTCTTAGGGCTGCAGTTCATTCCGGGCTCGGTGTGATTCCTGTCCACCTCTCAGCCTGTCTTGGCCTGGAAATCTCTTTCACTCTGTTGTTTTGTGGCTTCTACTGCTGTAGAGTTTCTTTAGGGTCATTTTTTAGAGGCATTTTATGAGCTATTGGGGAAGAGCTACAGTAGGTGTGTCTTTCTACCCAGGAGAATATTGTTGCCAGATACATTCATATTGTGTGATGATTAACTTCGATAGCCCAGGCTCTTTTCAACAATGCAAAGTTCTAAGACAACTCCAAAAGGCTCATGGTAAAATATGCTATCCATACTCAGAGAAAGAATTGCAGAATCTGAATTCCTATCTAAAGTTACTACTTACCCTCTTGTTTTGTTTTGCGTCTTCTTTCTCATGGTATATTCCATTGTTTCTAAGTCTTCTTTGCAATATGAATAATGTGAAAATATGTTTAATGTGAATGTATACATAGAGCCTATATGACATTGAATGCTGTCTTGGGGAGGGTGCAGGAAGGAGGGAGAGAAAATTTGATTCTCAAAAGTTTGTGTAACTGAATGCTGCAAACCAAAAATAAATATTTTTTTAAATATCCATTTTCCATTTTATAATGTTCTCTATCCCTTGTTTGCACATGAATTCTTTCATTCTCCATATATCTGACAGGTAAACTCTTCCTTGCTTTCCTAATTTGCTTATAATATCAACTTTTATATATAAATCCTGTACCCGTTTTGACGCATCTGCCCTGAAATACCTGTGCATAAATATTATCATCACAACTTTAAAGTGTGAGAAAAAATGAGGTGCAGAGAAGTCAATTTACTAGGGCCAAAGTACTGTGCTTAATTGATTAAATCAGTCAGAATTCAGATCCTGTGAACACAAGTGGGTTATTGCTACTCAGAAGTTATAACTTTCCATATTGATTCCTACACCTTCTCCAACACAAGGACCACCTTGTTCATTTTATCCTTTGAAATATTAAATATAAGTAAAATTTTTGAAGAGACTCATTCTGAAATGAATCAGTCAAATACTTCTTCTATTACTAATAATATTTACATAGTATTTTCTATGTTTCAGTCACTGTACTAAGTGATTTACAATTATTATCTCATTTAATCCACATAACAACCCTGTTGAGGCAGGCAATATTATCACTATTTTACAATTTAAGAAATTTAAACAGAGGTTAAGTGACTTGCCCAATGTTACAAAGCTAGTAAGTGTCTGAGACAGGATTTAAAGTCAGGATTTGTATTGCTCTATCCGATGCTGTATCTATTGTACCCACTAGGCACTTTGTATTCTAGTCCTAGCCCTTCAAGGGGATGCCTGAATAAACCATGTTTTTTTGGGTTCTTTTGACTCAAGGAAACTCCTACTTCTAGGTCTCATTTATAAACTTAGTACTAAGAGCTTCATTTCCAGAAAGTTAGTATTCATTATTTGTTTCCTTAGCATTCAGGAAAGCAGAAAGAGATGAGTGAATTCTCTATACATATGCAAATTCTAGAAATTATCAATAAGTGATTAAAAGGAGAAATGCGAAGCTCAATCTACAAACTAAACTACTTATTACTAGTATGGTTATCATTATAATTACCATTATTTGCCTTGTATTAAGGAAGTAAAATTTTAATGACAAAAAAGACACATATTTACTTAAAGGAACCATAAGCTATGTAATATCATCATGCTGAAAATTTTACAGATGGTTCCGATAATAAAAAAGAAGACAATGTAAATATGCATTGTAAAACTTCCTTGCCCTTCAATATTCACAGCTTCCTTTCAGTTTTCAAACTTCCTTTCACTAAAAAAAAAATATCCATACTACTGAATTCATTGACATAACCACTGCTTCAAGGATAATGGTTGTTCGTACCAAAACTTAATGCAGTTAGTATATTAAGTAGCAGCCTAAATTTTGAAAAGAATTGAATATATCTCCCTAATTACCTGTTTTACTACCAGGGAATAATGTAGGCAGAGGGGAGAAAGAATATTATTGTGTTAATACATAATGTTATTTTCTACAGGCTTGTTTGTATACTTTGAATGCACCTAACGCTTTTAAAAAATGTGTTCTATTCACTCATGGCAATGTTGTTTCAGTAATTATGTTTTTAACTATGTTCTTAGAAATTTAATAATGAAAACAAATTATTCTCTACAATTATATCCCATTTTTTCTTGCATTCTTTAAATAAACAACATGATGATAATGGCTATTTAATTAGAGTGTCTTGGTCATGTAAGAAAATGCATATTAGTTTTAGAAATAAACATTAAAATTGCAGTCCATTTACTTTTTACAAGGAAGTTTTTTTTCTATATATATACTGATGAATAAAATATTGAAGGGCATCATTTTCAATACTATTCCTTTATCTTCAAGTTGATTTGGGATGATTATTCGCTCATCATTTTAAGAATTCATTTTTAGAACGAGTTCTTTCTTATTATATTAGATCTCTCAGTTTGCCAGTGTGATAATGATGATGACGACGATGATGATGATAAATGCGAACAAAACCCAGAAATTTCAGAAAATGAAAAAAATTCTACTTCATGTCTACTAATTGTGTAAAGTTTGCATTAGGTGAAATACAAAACTGGTATAAATTGCTCTCCACATCCAATGATGATGTTACGTTACTTAAAATGAGTACTGATTTGTACCTCGTAAATGTGAAAGTAATCGATAGGGGGGAAATTGCAAGAAAGATTTTATTACAAGGTCAAAGAATAGAGAATACCATTTATAAGCTGAATGAGACACGAGCTCTATTTTATATTTTGTTCTGACTTTGAATCTGTAATAGAAAAAAATCACTAGTTAAAATTTTCTTTCTTCTTCCCTGACATTTACTGAAATATCTTCATTATTTACAAATTATTTCTTCTGAATGGAACTAACTAAAAAATCAAAACAAAAATCAAAGCAAAGTAGAGCAGAGAAAAACAAAAATATAAATTGTGCTTGAAGGTGCATCTGCATTTTCTCTCATACACTTAATAGTTGTAGTACAAATGAAAAATTACAGAAGTTATCCTATTGCACAAGTAAACAGCTGGTGTTCATGATTGGAATATTTGATCTTCCAAAGAAGTTCTCTTTCATTAAATAATATGCAGTATATCCCATTTCGTTGAATTCTGGTGCAGGCTATGCATAGTGTAATACCACCAACATGGGGGCATAGTCAAAAGGCATAAAGTCTAATGTAGAAACTAAATATTCCTTCTCTCTTCTTGGACTGACTCACATTCAACCTCAACTTACACTTCTCAATATGGAGAAATACTTTAAGTGAACTAGCCATAACCATTGCATCTTGAGTTTAACTGATAGATCTCAGGGTACATACATAAAGCTTTCAGTGATCTAATAGTACTTGCTGACACAAAATCTAATCTTATTAATAACAATATTAATCTGGAAATAGACTGTAGCTCTGACTCATGGAACAAATGCTGTTTGCTTTTTGCCAAATAAAATTAATATTTAAAACAGAGTAAATGATAATATGACTTTTCAACCTAAGCAAATTATAAGATGCTACTAATAATCATTTGTTCAGAGGAATTCCTTAAAAAATATAACTGAGAAGGTGAATGATGACAAAGAAATGAAAGTCAGTGGTAGAAAGATTGAGATTCAGCAAGTAGATTGCAAAATGAAACTAGTAAGTAACTCTAAGATGATAAAAATTTCCCACACGCATCCACAACACAATGGTTAGATCATTTATGTATATACACACATATGTATATATAGGGTTTTAGGGTAGAATTTAGTGATTTTTAATGGCAGAGAGTATTCTAGAAGTCATAGTTCATTTTTTTGTCTTATTAAAACTGAAAATTGTTTAAAACCATTTGAGGCAGCTTGTATTTTTTTTTTTCTGATACAATACCTGTAAGCCTCGTGGTGTGGGAATAAAGAAAGAAGAAAAAAAGAGTGGAGATTGAGACGGGTGGTAAGGGAAACAGGGAAAGTGGGAGGGAAGGAAGGAAGGAAGAATAAAGAAAGAAGGAAAGAGGGAAGGAAGCAAAGAAGGAAGAAAAGGAGGAAGGAAAGAAAGAAGGAAAGGAGGAACGAAAGGAAGGCAAGAAGGAAGGTAGGAAGAAAGGCATGAAAGAATGCAGGAAGGAAGAAAGGAAGGGAGGGAGAGAAGGGGAGAGAGAGAGAGAGAGAGGGAAGAGAGAAGAAAACAGAAAGGAAAGGGGATGAGAAAGTGAAGGAAGGGAAGGAAAAAGAAGGAGGGAAGAAGAAAGGGATGAATGCCTTTAAGATCAGAGACATTAAAGCAAGAAGGCTACATCACCCCAAAGAAATTTTAGAAATAGATTAAGATATATGGTTATCCAGATATCCTGGCTAAAAGTCTGCTTTTGTGAAAGAAACTTGGCATTACTTGCAAGCCAAATAATATTTGCAATGCATTCTTGAGAATTAGGTAAGAAGTTAATAAATTCATGAGATTCTCATTATGAAAATGCGATATTTCTAAGGAAATTGGATAGAAGTGATCATCAGACTAATATAGAAATGTGTCAGTTTAATTGGAATGCCTAAAATAACTTGAACTCTAATGTTTAAAAGCAACAGTGTGATAATATATGTACAATTTTTATTTTATAGATTTTAGGAAAATTGGAAAAATTGTCCTTGTTTTGCAATTTGTTTAAATTACTATCTCAGAATGAAATCAAAGGGATTAGAAATTCTTTGCGCTTTGTTCAAATTCTCTTCCATCCTTTCCGTGATGCCTGCTAAATCATTAGTTAGAAATGGCAACCCTGATTTCTATACAACTTCCATGAAAGTCTTGTATAAGTTGATGAAATATTTTAGATTATGCGAAAATCATTAACCCACTTCTCTCAATCAGATCACAGTCCTTAACCTGCAATGAGCTTAATTCATGTGAAGGAGGTTGTTATTGAATCAGACTATAGGTAAATGGATGTTTTTCTATTTCCATAAACCAAAAGAGGAAAAGTAGTTAAGTCGTAACAAAGACTTCTCAAGAATGTTTCTTGTCACTCTTCTCTAGGCATAGGAGATTCAATGTAACCTGTCTTTGAGTCTATAAAATTGGTTTCTGGCAAGTACCTTGATAGAATGGAAAGAACACTGGTTCTCGAGAAAGAGGATATAGATTCCAATGTTTTCTTATTGCTTCACTCTTTATCCTCCTTCTTAGTCATTTAATCTTATCGGGAATTCAGTATTCTCAACTGTAAAAGTGAGGGGAGTATGACCAGAAGCTAAGGTCCCTTTCTATCCAATGTTTATTATCCTAGAATCTCTTATATAAAAGAGGAGATATCAGACAAAATGGGGAGGTATTGTGCCTGTCTTTTCATCATAATTTATTTGAGCAAATAAAATTTATATTGATGAAATGGTTAACTCTGCCCCCATGGTGGATAATTCTTCCCCACCACTTTTAGGGCTTCATTTTTGTGCAATCTCTTTTTCTGTTAGAATATAAGCTTCTGAAGGGCAAGGACATTGTTTACTTTGCGTTATTGGTATAGTCAACATTAAGTATTGTGCTTGATATATTATAAATGCCTGTTAACTGGTTTGCTAGTTCATTTTTTTTTTTTAAATTTACTATAGTAGAGTAAAATAGTGCCTCTTCAGAAAAGACTAGGAACTCAAAAAAATAATCACACAGTAGTGTCACAAGTCCAGCCTCTGGCCTTCCCATGAGAGACATTTTTTTCATTTTGTTTATTTCCTTAACACTCCTCTGTGATCTCTTGCTCAAATTAGAATTCTATGCATTATCACTCTTCCTTATGACTCACATTCACTTGTTCTCTTATTTTATAAGTTCCAGCTGACTGTCCACATAGAAATAAACTTTATTCTCTTTGTCACAGAAATAGTTACTCACATTTGGTTCAAAGGACCATTCATAGCTTTAGAACTCAGAGAAAATAATTACTTTAATGAAAAATATAGGCAATGACACTGAAGAAAGGACAACCAACCAAAATATTCCAAAGAGGGCTTTCAGATGTACTCCCACAGAGCCATAAAAGAGGTCTTTATATATTCCTTCTGAAAAGAAGTGCATTAATGTTTTTTTATAATATTAGTCTGGCATTCACTTCCTTAACTTGAAATTTCATCATAGGTGGTTATACCGCCACTCTAAGATACTTCTTTGTCCGGGCATTCCTAGACCCAAAAATCTTAAGGTGTTCCCTGTTGAATACCATTTAGGTAAATATCAATTAGTCAGTAGAAAGACTTTATTCGGCATCTATCTTGTGCCAGAAAGTATAGAAGGTACCAGATTCGCAAATACTAAAATGAATCATTCCCTGCTCTCAACAAGCTACAATCAAGAGAAAAAAATAAATATATATAATTAGATATAAAATATTTGTAAAAATAATTGTATATGTATATGTATAAATACATATATGTTTATATGCATACGTGCACATGTTTACTAACATGTATATAAATACATATACGCACATTCATATGTGTATCTGTCCATTGTATATATGTGTATATGCATGTGCATGTCTGTATTTAAATATCCATATGTACATGTGTGTGAATATCTATATTTTCTGAGAGAACTATAGGAATCATCAAAATACTTATATATTACATGGCATTTTAGCTGAAATTGGAGGAAAGTTGCAAATTCTAAGATTTGTAGATGATGAAGAAATGAACTCCAGGTATGGGGGAATAACATATAAAGGCACAGAAATCAGAAATGATATGCTACATTTGGGCAGGTATAAGAAGGAAAATTCCTGTGGATTCTGAAAATAAAAGCTAAAATATATCTATGAACGTGGGATGCAACCAAGTTGAACACATTTTTAAATATGAAAGAGCTTATATTTTATCCTAAAGGTGATGAGCAACATTTAAAATTTTAAATCTATAAATACCAAGCAGTGAAGTTTTCATTTTTTTTTTCCTAGAGACAATATGCAACCAGTAAAATTCTTATGGAAGAACTATTATTGTTGGTCAGACCTGAATTTTGGAACATCATTTTAGCATGTCTAGACAGTTAAGAGAATTGAAATAGGTAATGAATGACATAATATTTCACTTAGTCAAAGATGATCTGGCTGACTTTCCTCGCCTTCAGTGATGCATTCCTACCTTATTCGTCCCGATTTTTCTTCCAGTAATCCTCAATTTGAGAGACAGTATTGGAATGCACCGAGTGTGTGGCAGCTATACTCAGTGAATTTCCATTCATTTGCCAGCTCTATCAATTAGCCCCTCATACAAATTTGGACAAGTTAGCTAATTTATCTAAGCCTTAATTTCTTCACTTTCAAATTTGGTAATTAGAAAAGATGTTCTTGGGAAGGCAGAAAGGAAGACAAAGGAGGCAGCAGTGGTGGAGGAGGGCAGGGGAAGCGGAGGGTCTGGCGATTGTGCCTTTTGACCGGACCAGGAGGCCGCACACGCAGCTGAGCTGACCAGCTGGGGTGAGCATTTCATAAATAATCAGTGAACCTGTTGCAACACCATGCTGGCAGCAAGGTTTGTGTGTCTCCGGACCCTAACCCTACCTTCCAGGACTCTCCACCCAGCACTCAGAAAGACCTCTCCTGTTCTAAGGAATTTCATTCTGAAGACAAACCAGTGGCTCTTGCAATCCAACAGGGGCTATGCCACCAAATCAAGAATTGGGGTCCGATGTGGAAAAATTGACCAAGAAATTAAGGAAGTAGCATTTGAACCATCAGCAGAAAGAATATTTAAAATTGATCAGATGGGAAAATGGTTTGTTGCTGGAGGAGCTGCTGTTGGACTTGGAGCACTCTGCTTCCATGGCTTGGGAATGTCAAATGAAATTGGGGCTGTTGAAAAAGCAGTAATTGGCCACAGTATGTGAAGGATGGAATTCATGCCACCTATATATATTTCGCAGGGAGTGTTGGTTTAACAGCATTGTCTGCCTTAGCAGTTAGCCGATCACCTGCTTTAATGACCTTTATGATGAAAGACTCTTGGTTGACAATCGGAGAGACTTTTGTAGCTATGATTGGAGCTGGAATGTTGGTTCGGTCAATATCATACGAGTGGAGTCCAGGCCTAAAACATCTTCCTTGGATGTTCCATTCTGGTGTCATGGGTACAGTAGTGGCCCCTCTGACTTTGTTGGATGACCCTCTGATCCTCAAAGCTTTCTGGTATACAGCAGGCATTGTGGGTGGACTGTCTACTGTAGCCATGTGTGCTCCAAGTGAAAAATTTCTAAACATGGGAGCACTGCTGGGAGTGGGACTGGGTGTTGTTTTTGTTTCTTCTTGGGGATCTATGTTTCTACCATCTACCACTGCACTTGGTGCTGGTCTTTATTCTGTGGCAATGTATGGTGGATTAGTTCTTTTTAGCATGTTCCTTCTATATGATACCCCCAAAGTCATCAAGCATGCAGAAATAATATCCATGTAAGGCACAGAAAGATATGACCCCATTAACTCCATGATGGGAATCTACATGGATACACTAAATATGTTTATGTGAGTAGCCACCATGTTAGCAACTGGGAGCAACAGGAAGAAATGAACTGATTGCATTTTGAACCTTCCAGACATCGTCAAATATTCTTGCTTGTGTTCTTGGTGAGTATAATTATTAAATCATTTATTCTACAAGCACTTTGGTTGTAGTCAGAAGTTGAGAGCCACTTCAGCATGGTTAAGATATTCCAGTACAATGTGTTGCTTCAAGTTCTACCCTGAGAATAAATTCAGCACTGCTCTTGCAAATACGCACATAAGCTTTCCAGTTTTCATCTTTGAGTAACTGCTAATGGAAAAGAGTCAAGCTTTTCAGTTGTATTACTTTATTTCAACATTCTGTTGGTTGTCCATATTTTTACTTGTTTCATAATGCTATCTAACAAAGACTCTTAATTGCCACCCAAAAAGGAGTCAGATGTGTACAAGAAAGAGCCCCAGGACTGATGTAGAGGACCTATCTCTAGTTTTAGATTCAGCTTTAAAAGTTGTGAAGTGATTGCCACTTGCTACCTGGCAATAGATAGGGTTTATCAGGTCTAGTTATTGATGTATAGCTGTCTTTAACCTAATTAACACCCACGTGATATTTTCAGGTGAAAGATCTATCCTAAAAAGACAGTCAAGTGTGATTGTGACAATACCTTTAGAATATCAATATAATAACCATATTTCAGGTATATGGAAGGTACTTTGGCAATCCATCCAATGTCAACATGTTAACCTTCCCCAAGTATTCCTATCATAGCTAATGAGTTCTGTTTTTAAATCATCTAGAACTATTTATTTTGAGACATATTTTGCTTTAAACTTAAAGCTTCAAAAGTATCAAGTAGGTTGTCTTTTTCAACCTTGCTATAGTAAGTGTATTGACACATGTAGATGTTGCTTTTTCAACATAGGTCAAAGATTGTGGCTTATCTTTCTCTCTTTTTTTTTAAAGATCCTGTTTGTCATTTAGGATATGGAATAATTTTCCTTTCCAGCATTATCAGAGATCAATGTTACTGCGTCCCTTCTTCACTAAATGCTGAGACCAAATTACTTCCTTTGTCATAAAATATCGTTTTTATTCATGTTAATTTTTCCACAGATTTTTCCTCCTCAATCCACTATTAATTTAGAAACAACTTCCTTGTAAGTAAATCTTGTTAATTTCTGGTAAAGAACAAGTTATTTTTGAAAGTTTTTTAATGAATGAAATTTGAATCTGTAAAATCATTGCAATGATAAAATTACTATTTCTGGCAAGATGTGTTTTATCACCAGCTATCCATAAGTAGCTAATCTGTCCATTGGAGAGAGATGATGTGTTCATTTCTAAAGTAATAAAGATCTAGCTTGATAAAAAAAAAGATGTTCTTGAAGTTCTCTTCCAAAACCAAATCTATAAAACAAGGCCTTTCTAGTTCCATCCAACTACTAATATTATCAGACTGTGAAAATGCCATGATAATTTCTGAATGCATTTCAAAATAATTTTCCCTGCATAAGCATTTATTTTCTTTCAAAAATACATTGTCTTTACTCTAATAAAAATTTCTCTATTACATGTAAACATTTTAAAAGACTTTTAAAAATTTTGAGTTTTGAAATTTTTCCTGCCCTCCATTCTTCTCTCCTCTCTAAGAAGGGAAATAATTTGATAAAAAATATACATATGGTGTCATGCAAAACGTGTTTTCATAGTTGCCATGTTACAAAAGAAACTACAGAGGCAGAACAAGGATGGCAGAGTAATAGCACTGAATTTGTCTAGCAGTCCCACCAAGCCCAACCAAATACCTGTAAAAATGCCTCTAAACAAATTCTAGAGCTGCAGAAACCAGAAAATGATTGAGTGCAGCAAAGCTCCAGTTGAAGACAGCATGGAAGATCAACAAGAAAAGTCTATCATGTCACAGAAGTAGCAGAGCACAGCTCAGTGTGGGCTGCCAGTGCAAAGAGGGGACATCAGCAGTCCCTGGGGAGACTAAATCTCTCACACCTGTGGTAGTTTCCAGGCTTCATGACTCTAAAATGCTGAGGACAAATTGAAAGGTCAGTGAGAAAATCCTATGGGACCAGCAGAGGGAAGTGGAGTGGTCTGGCCCCAGCCCCAGGGTAGCAGAGGGAGAGAAGGAGCAGAGAAACCCATAGCAGCCACTGTAGCAACAGGGCCAGCTGCAGCGACTGTTTGTGGAGCACTTGGCCCACAGATTGTGTGTGGGGGATCAGCTGAGAACACACTGCCCACACCACTGGAAGCAGAGAACTGCCTTAACAAAGAGCTCAAAAGTCAAGTAAATGGCTGGGGAAATGAGCAAAAGCTTGAAGAAGAGTCAGACTATAGAATCTTACTTTGGTGACAAGGCAGAACAAAGCATGCACACAAGAGATAACAAAGCCAAAACTGCTCCATCTAAAGCCTCCAAAAAAGTGAGAATTGGACTCACACCATGGAAGAGTTCAAAAAGAATTTTGAAATTCAAATAAGAGCTGTAGAACAAAACTTGGGAAGAGAAAAAAAGAGTGTTGCAAGAAAATCAGAAAAAAACAAAAACAAAAACAAAAAAGCGAGTCAACTGCTTGCTATAGGAGACCCAAAAAATGCTGAACAAAATGACACTTTAAAAAATACATTAACACAAATGGCAAAAGAGATCCAAAAAGCCAATGTGGAGAAGAAGAATGCCCTAAAAAGCAGAATTGGCCAGGTAGAAAAGGAGATCTAAAAGCTCACTGAAGAAAATAATTTCTTTAAGATTAGAATGTATCACATGGAAGGTAATGACTTTAAGAATAATCAGGAAATTATAAAACAAAACCAAAGGAATGAAAAATATTAGACAATTTGAAATATCTCCTAGGAAAAATAACTGACCTGGAAAATAGATTCAGCAGACATAATTTACAAATTATGGGACTATATGAAGGCCATTATAAAAAAGTAAAAAAGAACCTAAACAACATCTTTCAAGAAATTATCAGGGAAAACTGCCCTGATATTCTAGAGTCAGAGTATAAAATAAACATTGAAAGAATCAACCAATGACCTCCTGAAAGAGATGCTAAAAAAAATTCCTAGGAATATTGTAGTCAATTTCCAGAGTTTCCAGATAAAGAAGAAAATATTACCAGCACCCACAAAGAAACAATTCTAAAGTCAAGTACATACATTCACGATGACACAAGATCTAGCAGCTTCTACATTAAGGTATGAAAGGGCTTGGAATATGATATACCATAAGTGAAAGGAGCTAGGAGTGAAACAAAGAATTACCCAGCAAAACTGAGTACAGTACTTCAGGGGTGAAAATGTGCATTCAATGAAATAGACATTCTGGATGAAAAGTCCAGAGCTGAATAGAAAATTTGACTTCCAAACACAAGAATCAAAGAAGCATGAAAATGTAAACAGGAAAGAGCAATCATAAGGGACTTACTAAAGTTGAACTATTTACATTCTTTCACGGAAAGATAATATTTGTAACTCTTGAGATTTTTCTCAGTATTTGGGTAGTTGAAGGGATTATATACTTACAGACATAGGGCACAGGGTGAGTTGAATAAGAAGGGATGATACCTAAAAAAATTAAAATTATGGGGTGAGAGAGGAATACACTGGGAAGAGAAACAGAGAAATGGAATGGGTCAAATTATCTCTCATAAAAGAGGTAAGAAAAAGATTTTTCAATGGAGGGGGGAAAGGGGGAGGCTAGAGGGAAAAAATGAAGCTTACTCTCATCACATTTGGCTTAAAGAAGGAATAATAAGCACACTCAATTTGGTACGAAAATCTATCTTACACTACCAGAGAATAAGGGAGAAGGGGATAAGTGGGGTGTGGGGAGGATGATGGAGAGGGGAAAAGGTAGAAGGGGTAATTAGAAATAAACACTTTTGGAGAAGTACAAGGTCAAAAGAGAAAAGAGTGTAAATGAGTGGCAGGGATGGAGGGAAACATTGTCTTTCACAATATAACTTTTATGGAAGTCTTTTGCATGACTACCCATGTATAACCTATACTGAATTGCTTGCCTTCTCAGTGGGGATGAGTGGGGAGGGAGAAAAGGAGAAAAGTTGGAACCGAAAGTTTTAAAAAGAAATGTTAAAAAAATGTTTTTATTTTTGCTAATGGGAAATAAGAAATATAGGTAATGAGGTATAGGAATCTGTCTTGCCCTACAAGAAAATAGAGGAGATTGGAGTAAGGGAAGGGGCAAGTAGAATAGACAGTTTCTTGGGGTGGGGAGAGGGGAGAAATGGGGAGAAAATCAAAATCTTGTGGAAATGAATGCTGAAAGGTAAAATAAATAAATTAATTTTAAAAAGTAAAAAAAATACAGCAAAATACCCCAAGAAAAATAAACTGTAAAAAACTATATTTCAATCTGCATTCAAAAGTAAACAATTCTTTCTCTGTATGAGGATGGAATTTTTCATCATGGGTCATTTGAAATTTGTCTTAGATCATTATTTTGATCAAAGTAACTGAGTCTTTCATAACTGATCATCCTTATACTATTGTTCTTACGGTGAATAATATTCTCCTAATTCTTCTTATTTCACTTTCATGAGGTTATATAAATCCTCCCAGGTTTTTTTTTTTTTTTCTGAAAATATCCCTCTCATCACTACGACAGTAGTATTCTGTTGCAAGCACATGCCAAACCTTGTTCAACAATTCCTCAATTGATCGGCATTCCCTAGATTTCCAGTGCTTTGATCCCATAAAATGATCTATGAATATTTCTGATACAAATAGTTCATTTTTTATCGTGTATGGATACACAGTTAATAGTGGTATGCAAATTGTTCTTTAGAATGTTTTGACTAGTTCATGACTCTACAAGCAGTCTACTAGGGTCTTAATTTTTCCACATCTCTTCAACATTTTATTTTTCTTTTCTGTAATATTACCTAATCTGATATATTTGACGTGGTACTTCTGAGTTCTTTTAATGTTCATTTGTCTAAGCAGTAGTGATTTAAAACATTGTTTTCATATGACTATTTATGGGTTTGATTTCCTTGGAAAACTCATCATGTCCTTTGACAATTTGTTAACTAAAGACTGTGTCTTATTTTTTTCTAAAGTTAACTCAGTTCCCTCTATATTTGAGAAATGAAGCCTTTATTATCATCCCACATAAAAAGGTACACAATTTGACATTATTATGATTTTTCTTGTATGTTAACTTTATATGCTTCTCTTGAATTCTCTTTTTCTTTTTTCTTTATTAACTTTGAAATTAAATACAAAAAGAACATTTACATGTACACAACACAAAATGAAAAAAGGATTGAAAACAATGAATTTCAAATTCATGCTATTTTTTAAATATACGTAATAAATACTACACATGATCTTCAAACTTAACCTACTCTTCAGTGTTTACTTCTAAATTTACTTTTGTTCTCTCTTGTGAATTTTTTTCTCCCCATCTCCAAACACCGTCATAAGGAAGGCTATCATTAGAAATACACGCAATACACACATACATACACAAACATATGCATATATGTATGTGAAAATATGATGTAAGTATATAATATACAAGCTTCTCTTTATCAATTTTTCGCACTGGATATGAATAATATATTCCTTCAGAGATCCTTTGCAGATGATTTGAGTATTTATGATACTCAAAATGATTAAATAGTTCAAAGCTGTTCTTTGAAAAATATTGCTGATGGGACAGAGCCAACATGGCAGAATAGAAGAACAGAACTGCTCTAGCTCTCCCCCCATACCCCATAGAATACCTGTAAAAATGTCTCTGGGGGGGCGGAGCCAAGATGGCAGAGTAGAAACACACAAATACGCTAGCTCCAAACCCACAGCCCATAAAATATCTGTAAAAAAGAACTGCCAATAAATTCTGGAGCCAAGCCACAGAACAGTGGAGCGGATGAAATTTCTGTTCCAGAGAGCCTGAAAACCTCTCACAAAAGGTTCTTCTCCTTGCGGACAAGGAGCTGAGCCCAGGTTTGCGTTGACCGCCCAGCGCTGAGAGGAGCTGATCCAAGCAGGCTTCAGGGAAAGAATCTCCAGCAGCCACGCGGGTCACTCCACCGACAGGTGACAAGGGTCAGGGAGAGGGTCTCTTTGGTGGGTAGAGAGGGGAGTGGGATGCCCCCATAACTCAGGCCCCCTCGGGAGGCAGCAGCAGAGGTAGGCGCAGACCGGGGCTCCCCAAGCAGGCAGGACCCCGGATCCATTGTTGAAGGTCTCTGCATAAACCCCCTGAGGGCACTGAGCCCGTAAGGCAGCCCTGCCCCCATCTGAGCACCTGAACTTGATGTCACACTGAATCGCAGCCCTGCCTCCGCGGAAGCCCTGAGGCTGGGGAGCAGCATTTGAATCTCAAACCCCAAGCGCTGGCTGGGTGGATCTGGAGGCAAAGTGGTTGTGAAGAGGACATTCAGAAGTCGTCACTGACTAGGAAAATGCCCAGAAAAGGGAAAAAAACCCAAGACTATAGAAGGTTACTTTCTTGGTGAACAGGTTTCTCCTCCCTTCCTTTCTGATGAGGAAGAACGATGGTCACCATCAAGGAAAGACACAGAAGTCAAAGCTTCTGTATCCCAGTCCATTCAATAGGCTCAGACCATGAAAGAGCTCAAAAAGAGCTCAAAATTTTTTTAAAATCATGTTAGAGAGGTGGAGGAAAAACTGGGAAGAGCAATGAAAGGCATGCAAGCAAAGTATGAACAGCAGGTCAGCACCCTGTTAAAGGAGACCCAAAACAAATGCTGAAGAAAATAACACCCAGAAAAATAGGCTAACTCAATTGGCAAAAGAGGTTCAAAAAGCCAAGGAAGAGAAGAATGCTTTCAAAAGCAGAATTAACCAAATGGAAAGGAGATTCAAAAGCTCACTGAAGAAAATAGTTCTTTCAAAATTAGAATGGAACAGATGGAGGCTAATGACTTTATGAGAAACCAAGAAATCACAAAACAAAACCAAAAGAATGAAAAAATGGAAGATAATGTGAAATATCTCATGGGAAAACCAAATGACCTGGAAAATAGATCCAGGAGAGACAATTTAAAAATTATTGAACTACCTGAAAGCCATGATCAAAAAAAGAGCCTAGACATCATCTTTCATGAAATTATCAAGGAAAACTGCCCTGAGATTCTAGAACCAGAGGGCAAAATAAATATTGAAAGAATCCACCAATCACCACCTGAAAAAGATCCAAAAAGAGAAACTGCTAGGAACATTGTGGCCATATTCAAGAGTTCCCAGGTCAAGGAGAAAATATTGCAAGCAGCTAGAAAGAAACAATTCAAGTATTGTGGAAATACAATAAGGATAACACAAGATCTAGCAGCTTCTACATTAAGGGATCGAAGGGCATGGAATAGGATATTCCAGAAGTCAAAGGAACTAGGACTAAAACCAAGAATCACCTACCTAGCAAAACTGAGCATAATACTTCAGGGGGAAAATGATCTTTCAATGAAATAGAGGTCTTTCAAGCATTCTTGATGAAAAGACCAGAGCTAAAAAGAAAATTTGACTTTCAAACACAAGAATGAAGAGAAGCATGAAAAGGTAAACAGCAAAGAGAAGTCATAAGGGACTTATAAAAGTTGAACTGTTTACATTCCTACATGGAAAGACAATATTTGTAACTCTTCAAACTATTCAGTATCCGAGTACTGGGTGGCATTACACACACACACACACACACACACACACACATATGCACACGCACACACACATAGAGACAGAGTGTGCAGAGTGAATTGAAGAGGATGGGATCATATCTTAAAAAAATGAAATCAAGCAGTGAGACAGAAATATATGGGAGGACAAATGGAGAAATGGAATGGGGCAAATTATCTCTCATAAAAGAGGCAAGCAAAAGACTATTCTAGTTTAGGGAAAAAGAGGGGAGGTGAGAGAAAAACATGAAGTTTACTGTCATCACATTCCACTAAAGGCAGGAATAAAATGCACCCTCATTTTGTTATGAAAACCTATCTTACAATACAGGAAAGTGGGGGATAAGGGGATAAACAGGGTCGGGGGGACAATGGAAGGTAGGGCATGGGGAGGCTGGCGCAATTTCAGGTCAACACTCATGGGGAGGGACAGGATCAAAAGAGAGAACAAAAGTAATTAGGGGCAGGATAGGATCGAGGGAAATATAGTTAGTCTTATACAACACGACTATTATGGAAGTCATTTGCAAAACTACACAGATTTGGCCTATATTGAATTGCTTGCCTTCCAAAGGGAGGGGGTGGGGATGCAGGGAGAAAAAGAAGTTGGAACTCAAAGTTTTAGGAACTACTGTAGAGTACTGTTCTTATAAGAAATACAGGTAAAAGGGTATAGAAATTTATTTGGCCCTACAGGACAGAGGAGAGGATGGAGACAAGGGCAGAGAGGCATGACAGAGGAGAGAGCAGATTGGTCATGGGGGCAATTGGAATGCTCGGTGTTTTGGGGTGGGAGGAGGGGACAAGGGGGGAGAAAATTTGGAACCCAAAATTCTGTGAAAATGAATGTTAAAAGTTAAATAAATTAATTAATTTTTAAAAAAAGTAAGGGGGAATAGTGTAGCAAAGAGGGAAATGTAATTAATTATACAGAACATGATTATTGTGGAAGTCTTTTGCAAAACGAAGCATATTTCGTCTGTATGGAATTGCTTGCCTTCTCAGTGGGAATGGGGTAAGGAGGGAGAGAAGTTGGAATTCAATGTATTAGAAAAAAGTGTTGAGAATTATTATTGTAAATAACCAGGAAATAAGAAACACAGGTAATGGGGTATGGAAATTTATCTTGCTCTACAAGAAAAGAGAGAAGATGGAGATAAGGGAAGGGTGGGGTTTAATAGAAGGGAGGGTACACTGAGGGAAGGGGTAATCAGAATGCGAGATGGAGGGAAAAATTGAACATGTTACATAGTGATGTAAAAGCAATTAGGAATATAATAATTTGACTGAATTAATTACTGAAACTAAATAAGAGACATCTTTAATTTGGGGAAAAGAATTTTAGTTTAAGTTTCCTGGAGGTAGGTAACCTCGGGTAAAATTTGACATTGACGGAATAGTTAAGATTTTAATGGTAAATTTGATTTTACGATTATTATTTAATCAGGAACTTGAACATATATAGAAATGTAAGCCGCTTACGACTTGCCTCAAAAGACGTTCCTTAGCCAATGTGAAACTATAGTCATATCTGAAACCTGGTTATTGGAACTTACTATTTTAAGATTCTATGGGACTATTAACTCACTGTTCTTCTTAGTCTAACTCCAGGTATGGATAGCAAGAAAGGCGGTCTGAGCCTCCAGTCCATGGTGCCAGTAAACCTGTGAGATGCTGGTATGAACTGAAAAATGTGATCTCATGGGAAGGGTGGGAGAGTGACTGCCTGGGCTGAGGTAGGATTCTCCTGACTCAGTTTCCCCAGTGACACCCCCCAGAATTTAAGCCTTACTGAATTCAAGTTGACAATCGACTGCAACCTGCAACTGACATGAAGTTGAGGAGATACTGTTTCCCTGCATTGTCCCTACTCTTATTTGCAATTTCCTATACTCAAAAGGTTTGTAAGCTTAATACCATATCTATTAAATTATAAAGTGTTGGTAGGGGAACATCCGAAGTTACGTCTAAAATTAAGCTATTAGGCTTAGGACTTTAGATCAACAACAAAATTTACGGTCCTTTAATTCTTAGTAATAGTGTGAAGATAATTAGGTCAAGGGCTTGTGAGGTTAGCATACATAGTTATTATCTGTGTCTCAGTTGGTTAATGTTAAAAAAAATCGTTTGTGGTCTATAGTGTGAGTGCTTTAAAAGAAGTGTCACCTGACCAAAAGTTGGAATTGTTTTATGTCATATGAAGTGTGCTAAAAATGAAAAATTAAAATAAATAAATAAAGAAAAAAGAAAAAATCCTCTAAAGCAATATTGATTAGAATGATGCAAATCAAAGCAACTTTGTGGTAGTACATCACACCTATCAGATCGACTAACATGACAAAACAAGTAGATGATAAATGTTGGAGAAGATGTGGGTGAGTTGGAAAACTAATTCATTTTTGATGGAGCTGGGAGCTGATCCAACCATTCTGGAGAGTAATTTGAATCTATGTCCAACAAGTGATAAAATTTGTTAGTTCCTTTGATTCAGCAATATCGCTTCTAGAGATATATCTCAAAGAGATCAAACAAATAGGAAAAGGAACAACATGTAGAACAATATTTTTAGTAGCTCTTTTGGTCGTGGTCAGGAACTAGAAATCCAGGGGATGCCCATCAATTGGGGAATGGCTGAACAAGTTGTGGTATATGAATGTAATAAAGTACTATTGTCTATAAGATGTGAAGAACGGGCAGACTCTAGAAAAACCTGAAAAGTCTTATATGAACTGATGCAGAGTTAAATGAGTAGAACTAGAAGAACGTTATACACAGTAACAGCCACGGTGATTTATGACAGATTTAGCCCTTCACAGCAATGCAAGGATCTAAAACATTTCACAGGACTCTTGATACAAAATTCTATCCACATCCAGAGAAAGTACTAGGGAATTGGAATGCAGAACAAAGCAGAGTATTTTCTTTGCTGTTATGTTTTGAATTGGGTGTATAGTTCGTGCCATTCCTTTCAGTTCTTCTATGTGAAATAACTAATGTGAAAAGGTGTTCAATAAGAGTGTAAGTGCACAGTTCATACAAGATTTATTGCCTTTTGGGGGAGGAAGGGGGAGTAAGAGAGGGGGGGAAATTTAAAACTTATGAAAGTGATTGGTGAAATCCAAAAAACAAAAATTAATTAACTTAAAAAATCGATAGAAAAAAGTAGAGGAAAAAATGCGAAGAGAAATGAGCATGATTCAGGAAGATCATAAAAAGTGAGTCACCTACTTCCTAAAACAGACCTTAAAATGTTGAAGGAAATAACACCCTAAAAATAGACTACCCCAAATGACAAAAGAGATACAAAAAGCCAATCTGGGGAAGAATGCTTTAAAAACAAAACTGACCAAATGGAAAAGGAAGTCTAAGCTCAATGAAGAAAATAATTCCTTAAAAGTTAGAGCAGATGGAAGGTAATGACTTTATGAAAAAGGAAGAAATTTTAAAATAAAACCAAAAGAATGAAAAAAAAGAAAACAATGAGTAATATATCATTAGAAAAAGAACTGACCTGGAAAATGGATCCAGGAGAGATAATTTTAAAATTATTGCACTACCTAAAAGCCATGATTAAACAAACAAAAAAAAGCCTAGACATCATCTTTCAAGAAATTATCTAATCTATCCTAATATTCTAAAGCAAGAATGTAAAATAGATAATGAAATAATCCACCAATCATGTCCTGAAAGAGATCCTGAAAGGAAAACTCCTAGGAATTTTCTAGCCTAATTCCAGACCTCCCAGTTCAAGGAGAAAATATTGGAAGCAGGCAAAAAGAAACAGTTTGAGGAAATTAGTGGGGCAGGTGATAAGGGGTGGAATGGAGGGCAAATTGGAGGAGTGGTTAATTAGAAGTAAGACTTTTCTGGAGGGACAGGATCAAAAGAGAATATAGAATAAATAGGAGAGAGTAAGGTAGGATGGAGGGAAATATAGGGAATATTTCACAATATCGCTGTTGTAGAAGTGTTTTGCATGACTATACATACATAACCTATATCCAATTGCTTATATTCTTAATAGGAGTAGGTGAGGAAGGAGGAAGGGAGAGAGTTTGGAACTTAAAGTTAAACAAAAATGTTTTGGAGTGCAACTTGGAAATAAGACATACAATGGGGTATAGAAATCTTTCTTGCTTTACAAGTAAACAGAAGGGAAGGGAATAAGAATAGGTGAGAGGTATGATTGAAGTGAGGGCAGAATGGGGGAAGGGTTCATCAGAATGCATGCTCTCTTGGGGTGGGTGTAGGGGAGAGATGGGTAGAAAATTTGGAACTCAGAATGTTGTGGAAGTGTAAATTGAAATATAAAAATTAATTAGTCAAGGGAAAAAATAAAAATTGATCTGAATAGTAAGGGGTTAACTTGAACGAAGTTACAGAGAACTCCTAACATTGAAATACATTCATCTCTAAATTGAAATTCTTCATAACCTTTCCCACACCTAATTCCCATACTTTGCAGTCTTCTTACACCTTACTCCTTGCCACATATTCTTAGATCAATTAACACAGGCTTTCTTGCCATTCCATAATCAAGGCACTCATTCTCTTAAATATGAACCTTTATTTGGCTGTTCCCCCATACCTGGAATGCTGTTCTACCTGATCACCATCTCCTGGAGTCTTTGATTTCTTTCAAGCCCCTCATAAAATCCCATCTTCTATCCAAAGTCTTTCCCAACCCTTCTTTATTCTAATTTCTTTTCTCTCTTAATCGTTTTCTATTTATCACGTATTTAACTTTTTTTTAGACCCTTGTTTACTTGTCTCTCCCATTAGATTGTGAATTCCAGGAGGGCAGGAATTATCTTTTGCTCTTTTTGTATCCTGGACTTTTAGCATAATACCTGCTTTTGATACCCGTCAAATAGTTGATACTGAAAACAGATTTATTGACTGGTTAATAGGCATTTTTGCCTAAGTTTATTCAATGTCAAACACTATTCCTGTCACATAATAGATATGTACACTATGATTGATTGATTCTCATCTCTTGCCTTTCCTTTACTCTTTAGTCAGTTGAGAGGATTGGATTTTGATAAAACTCACACTCACACAAGAGGTGTTTATATAGATTCATGAAAATGAAATACCCTCAAGTGGCAATACAGTGGAACTTTAAAGAAACAAGCAAACAAATAAAAAACAAACAAAGCAAAGGAGGATGAGGAAATATTGTAACTGAGTAAGACAAAGTAATGAAAACAGAATTTAGACAGTTGCACAAGCGTCCCCCTGACATGATGTTTGGGGCATAAAAACAACGAACTGGGAAATGATTGCTTCACTTATGACGTGGCATGCCCCTGACCGTTTTGTGGACTCAACATTGGGACTAAGGTACACACCTCCATGAGTATAAAGAAGCCACATGGATTTAGAGTTAAATGTTACTGGATTTTTATTATGCATCTTTGGTTCTATTATATTTCTGTATGTTTTGCAGATTAAAGTAAAGGTGTAGTTAACAATATTGAAGTGCAAAACATATCTATGCCAAACTATAAAGCTGAGCAAACTCAGTGCTGATTCAAACTCTGATTATTTTCACAACAGCCTATGAGGAAGGGAGACAGATTATTGAAATACAGTTGTTCATCAAATTGCTAAATTTAGTGTTGTTTCACATGTAACCAGAAATACTTTGACTTATCCTCATGTATACATTTAGAGGAATTATCATCTTCCAAAATTACTAACTAGAAGTATTGTAATACAAACATCAAGGAAATCACTGCATGAAGCTATTTTTTGGGAAACAAAAAGAATCTTTGTCAAGATAAAACTGAAGAAACTGAATTCCTTGACTTCAAACTATACGAAAGATCTATTACTGAGATAACACATATGTTTCTAACCCCAGGTCAAATTTTTTCACCATAAAAATACCTATCAGGATAACATAATCTAACAAATCATCTTTCTTTTTCTCACCCACATAGCACATAGGAATTTATATATGTATATACTAACATATACACATAAATGTATATACACACATATAGACACACAAATGTGTGTATGTTTATATGTACATTGTTTTTAAAAATAATCTCACTAGAAAAACTTCTTTTGACAATACTTGAGGGATTTCTGACTAAAAAGTGTTTGATCAGTTTAATGTAACCAGATACAGAACCTTCTAGTATAATTAATTATACAAATAGTTATTAAATATAAAGTAAATTATTAATTTATAGATTTACAAAAGAATCAGACTAAGCCAGGGCTCTTAGTATAGCGGTATTTAACTGACTACTCAAATTTCTGTGAAAGAGCACACCAAAATAACTCTCAGTGTCATCTGTAACAGTAGTTCCCTCCATATCATTCTCAAGATAAATTATTCCTAGCATTAACACATATTGTTATTCAAGGCCCTTTATTCTTTCAAATAAAATGTAATCCAGAGGTCCTGAACTCTTGAAATTAGCATGGCTACTTAACAGAAAAAGGGATACTAACGTTCATGTACTATCCAAATTTCCTTGAAGTAACTACTGTACATGCTGCCCTTTCTAAATCCCTGAGAAGAATGAACTGAATGATATTTTTCATTCTCTTTCCCCAAATAGTCAGATAGACGTTCCGCCATTAGAAAAGCAATTTTTATTAACCTCCTTTTGTTGCTAATATACATATGCTGATTGGTAGTGCCTTTTAGGACAATTTTAGGCATAGCTGGACAATGTACTGTAAGTGACACCCTAAAAACATCCCTAATCAGCCCCATCATAGTTGAAATTATTTTTACTAAGGAGTATAGATTTTCATTATGGAAGTAAAGATAGGTCAGACAATAGAAATACTCTTGAGATAGTTAACATATTGACTTGAATTGGCTCCGAGTTATAAATGAGTAATTTGAACTCCTTTACTAAGGGTTTGTTTAATGGAAGGAAGGAGAATGAGAGCACACAGGGATCCTGCTGAACAGGAGAAGAAAAGAAAGAAAAGCAGAGAAATGATTAACAAGGGAGGGACAAAAGAAAATGAAGATAGAAGACTGAGCTTAAAGACAAACTTGACCTACTTGAAAATATTGGATTGCGTTATTTCTTCAAATGTAATAGATTGAAATCTCTGCCATTAATGGGATTGCACACTGATAAGATCAGCCCATTCAATGAAGTATTGGTATATGTAACATACTGTTGCAACAAATTCTTTGTTTTAATTCTAAGCATATTAAAATGGCTCCTAAAGTCCACTGAGATCTTGCCCCTTGAGTTTTAGAGAGTTCATCGTGATGAGAAATTCTGAGTTCACTCAAAATCCCACACACCACCATCCCAGTCCCTACATAGGAAATACTATAATATTTAGGTAGAGATTAGGTACTTTGCCTGACTTTGATTTTATTAATTTCTTAACCCATGTCTTCTTTATGTTTAAGGTAAAATATCATTTACTAAGAAAAAGAATTCAGTAACTTATCAGCAGATTATAAATTATGATGCCTTTGGAGAGAGAGAGATTCTGTTGGCCAAGTTGGAGAAAGAACTGACCTGTCTTGGAACCACACTCAGTCTCATTTGAGAGGCATATAAAAACAATGTTTCTTGTAGATGTCCCCCTTTTCTGTTGCAACTCAGGTATCCCTTTGGTCTAAAAGGTATTTAGGAAAGGCAATTCTTGCTTCTGTATTTCTAATGCAGAAGTTCAAAATCTGTCTCCTGGGTTCTGAGATGGCTTCTTCCTGTCAAACAAATTGCTGAAGAAGGGATTACTCAGTGGGTCATACACTGACTTTGATTAATTAAGTAAGTATATAGACAGTATTCATACTTTCTGTTGATTGTTGGAGTCTTCCAAAAATTATTGTCTTTTTCATCAAATTTTACTTTAAGTTGGGTAAGGCTTAAGGAGGAAAGTTTTTATTAGCAGAAATCACAAAGTGAAATTTGTTAGATGCAGGAACATATTAGCTGGAATTTAACAGGATGAGTGACAAGTCAGATCAAATTGGGCAGTATCAGGAAATTTAGGGGAAAGGAAACATGAGCAAAACCATCAAGATGTAAAAAACAGAAAGCACGTGAAAGAGGTAGAAAATATTTTAGCTTCCCTGAAGTATAGAGTTGGAAAAGTAAGTCAATATTGTGAAGTCAATATGATAGATACTTAAAGGGAACTAGTACAAGGAAATAACGTTTTTAATCGCTTCCAATTCTAAGAGAAAT
This sequence comes from Notamacropus eugenii, assembly GCF_028372415.1. Taxonomy (NCBI): domain Eukaryota; kingdom Metazoa; phylum Chordata; class Mammalia; order Diprotodontia; family Macropodidae; genus Notamacropus; species Notamacropus eugenii. Next base: position 384,699,230 of record NC_092875.1, read on the forward strand.
TGACCATACTGTGGCCTTTCCACGTTGTTTTTTTAATGTGTAACATTGTTATTTTTTATTTTATATTCAAACACCAGAACACAAATACAGAATACAGAATACAGAAGATAAAGAAAAAAAATATATGATACATTAAATATTGGAACTTAAAAACAAAGTAAGAAGGGGGGGAAAGCATGTCATGTGCATTATAGAATATAAGAGATGATTCAAAATATGTAAAAATAAATTTTCATTTCAAGAGAGGCTGCATGATAAATACTATAAGTATTGTTGAGAGCTGCTCATATTTTCTTTCCTTCTTTCCAAATTTTCTTTTGTTTTCTGCTATGCACTTTATCACTTTGTTCTTTCCCACCCACCCAGAAGGCTTTAATTAAGTCTGGATTTATTTCCCTATAGTTATAAATATATAGACACATATACATACATAGATAGATATATACTATAGCTCTCCCTCTCTCTCTCTCTAAATGTATACATATATATATACATGTGTATATATACATATATATGAATATACACACACACACACACACACACACATATACATATACATTTAGACATATACTTTGCCAAACACATTCTGTTACTGATTTTTGTTTCTATTTGGACATATCTCTTGTTTCCTATCTCTCCTGCCTCCTCTACTTAAATTCAACGTGCTACCTTACCATCCTATTACTTGCCTACCCCTCTCCAAGGATCTCTCTCCTATCCTCTAATTCCTATAAATCTAAACAGCTTTTTATAGCCCCTATAAATTATTCCCTCCCCCTCTCCTCTAAAGATACTTCTCTTGTCGTCTCCCCTCATACTCTTACTGTTTTATTGCTTCTGAATTTAGAAGATTTCTATATGCTTCTAAATACATACATCCTCTTAATCTCATTCCTGATAAAAGTATGTTACCAGGCATCCTCCCCCATCTAATTCTTTTGTATTGATTCTTCTTCTTACACCTCATTTGTATAAAATAATTACTCCCTTTAGCTGTTTCTAAATGGTTTTTCTTTTTAAAGCCACATCATACTCAAGTCTACTCCAATATTTCTTATAAGCTACCCATTTATTAATAAGAATCTTAGACTTATGTTTTGCATTTTACATATATAAAACGTAAAGGATCTGTTGTTATTAAATGCCTTATACTCAGTCTTCAATATGTATCTTATGTTTCTCTTGGCTCTTATATGTCAAATATTCTATTAAATTCAGGTTGTTTTTTTTTATTGTAACAAATTCTGGAAAGTCTGACAATTGATGAAATGTTCGTTGTCTTTCATTCAGGATTATGCTTAACTTTGATGGATATGATATTTTTTGTCTGGAGGCTCACTTGTTTTGCTCTTCAATATATAGTGTTCCAAGACCTGCATTCCATTAATGTCCCCACTGCTAGGCACTGTCTGATTCTAGCTTTGACACCATCATATTTAAATTATTTCATTCTTGTTGTTTTTAATATTTTATCTTTGAGCTGAGGGTTTTGGAATTTAGCTATAATATTCCTATGATTTTTCCTCATAGGATAATTTTTAAGTACGAATCTGTGATTTTATTTTTTTTCTATTTCCATTTTCTCCCTTTGTTGTATTGCTTGAGACATTATTCTATAACTATTCCTCGTATTATTTTATATATTCTTTTTGTAATCATAGCTTTAAGTTAGTACAATCTTTTTTATGTTTTACATTCTGTTGTTTTTAGTATGAGATTCTCTTTCATTTTTTCTATTTTTTTCATTATTCATGTTTAGTTTAATTATCTCTTATAATTTTCCTGGTTTCGCCTTGCCTAATTCTATTTTTCAAGGTTTCATTTTCTTCCTTATGATACTGGATCTCCTTTTGTAATTGTTTGATTTTTCTTTTATAATCTTGTTATTTTCTTGGATTTTTTTTTTTTTTTAGCTTTTCCTTCATCTCTGTCAACTGATTATTAAAGTCTTTTTAAGATCTTCTGTGAAGTCTTTTTTGGCAGGTAACCATTTGATGCTACTCTTTAAGGTGGAAGGAGTTTTTTTTTTTTTTTGCTTCAATATCCTGCTCTGAAGATGAACCCTGGTCTTCTCTATTTCCATAGTAGCATTTTATGGTTGAATTCTTTCTCCTTTGTATAATATTGTTAATGCATTTTTGCATGATTGGAAGATTTTTCTCATCCATTAATATACCCATGTGGTCTGCTTGAGTCATATGGAAGGCTGAGTCACATGAGTCTGTGGTAGGAGGGGCTTGCTAAATGAGTGGAGCAGAAAGGGTGGAACAGAGCTGGGAGGAAATTGAGCACAACAGTTAAAGCTCAGGGAGAGAGAGTGGAAGCAGGAAGGGATCAGTGAGTGTTTGCTAGTGTGAAGGAGCTAGCAGAGGGAAGATTTGGGGATAGTGGTGCCTCATGCATTTTAATTGTGTCTGGATTTCTTTGTTGCTATGAGGAATTTAGGTTTCTGGTGCTGAGATTTGGATTTCTGGTGTTTAAATAAATATTTTCATTCTGTCTTTCATGTGGAGATTCTGTTATATTTTGTGATTCAGAATTATGCCAGCATATTCATAGTTGCTATAGGTGCTGTGAATATCACATTGGCCCTACATTTGGAGACAAGCATAGGATTGCAAAATATCAGACCTCTTTTTGGAGGGTGAAAGGCTTTAGAGAGAGAAATACAGGATGGGAAGATTTATCTAGCAAGAGAATGGCCTAATGTACAGGACTCTGTATACACAATGGGACCTGAGGATACAGAAGGGAGAACCTAGAGATTTGGAAAGATGTTTGCAATGAGTACCAACAGAATAAGGTAAAAAAGCAGACGCAGTTTGTAGGACAGGCTGGGCCTTGCTAACAAGTTACAACATAATATGTAAAAGCAGAGACAAGCTTCTGGAAGAGAAAGCTCAGATGAAAAGGATGTTGGCTGGTTTGCATGGAAATTTTTCCGTGCAAGCTTTGGGGAGGGGGTTCAGATGGTAGAATAACATGCTTCTGTAAATTTATTTCTGAAAAAGAAGCAAAAAAATAACTATAGAATGTGCATGCAGCTTTTGCACAGCCTGCACCTAATTGGAGTCCAGGTGCCTGGGAGGAAGATATGTGAGAGGAAAATGAAACAAATTTAGGTGAGGTGGCTTTTACAAGTGCAGATGTTCACCCAATACTAAGAAGGGAGCAGGGGAACCAGGAGGGAGGAGTCGAGTGTTTAGGGAGGTAATTGAGGATTTTACTCAGCAGGATGTCACAGATATTTTGCATCAGTTCACCCAAAGTGTGGGGGAATCATTAGTATCTTGGATCAGTGATGAGATGGTCAGAGGAGTGTCAATAGTTGAGAGAGCTTGATTGAAATTTACAGGTATTAATCAAAATTCTTTTATACAGCAAGCTTTTAGGGATTACTATATGCAAGGAGGTAACAATTCATTAATATGTTAGCCTTAGCTGGAAAGAGATGCAAACAGGCAGTATCCCACTGACTGTATGTGGCCTAGTGCAGATAGACTCTGGTATTTGCTTAGGGATTGTATGAGAAAGTTAAAGGAGGATGTAATAAAGACAGCAATAATTATGGGAGACACCAAGGCTTATCATGGTACCCCCTTAACAGTTTCTTATAGCAACATCATAGTGAAGACAGCTTGTTCTGCTTACAAGCACGTAGTTCTGACTCTCTAATTGGGGAAATAGGGTATCCTCATTCAGAGATGCTGCATAAGATTTCACAGTTAAGTGACTTATAGGAATGGAGAAAATATACATTTACTCAAGAGAGGAGAGTAAATAGCTGGTGGAGTCAAAGTCAGAATAGACTGACACAAAAGAATTATTACTGCTCTATTTAGAGCAAGAGTGATTTTGAAAGAATAGAGGATATTCCAACTAATGAACTATATAATATACAGAGAAAGAGGACTTAATATTAGTGGAAACAGGGAAGTAAGAACTGCCCCCACTAATCCTCCTGAATCCTTGTATCCAAGTTTGTCACATCTTCTGGGAGAATAGGAAATTAGCCAAGCTCTGGTTCAGATTAAATAAATACATAGCTGGGATTACAGACTCCACATCAATTTGACCATATATTGGAAAAAATGGATTAAATACTGTAATTATTGTTTATTCAGAAGATAATGATTACCAAATTGTACCCTTAACTCATAATCTATCATGAATGAGGCTATAATTACGGGTTCATGGACTCCAGAAGTACAGCTGACCCTATATCTACCCTACTTCTGGCTATTGTCTTTTTCTTCACCACTTCTGCTTTTTCTTTATTTGACTTTTTGTCATATATACGTATACATATATATATATATATATACATACACATATATATTTACTCACATACATATACATATATACACACATACATACATACATATATATGTATGTGTGGGTATGTATGTGTGTATGTGTGTATATATATGTATATACATATATATGTATGTGTATATATATATATATATGTATATATTGCTAGATTTCTTTACTGTAATGTTAGTACCCTTCACCAGCAGATGCCTAATTGCTTCATATGGCTGTCATCCCTTGTACACAACTATGATGTGTCACCCCTGAACCTGTTGTCGACCAAGCTCCAGAAGTCAGCTAAAGAACTGACCCCCTCAAATGAGACATCTTGGGGCAGGGAGAGTTTTACATCCAGTCTCAGCAAGTAATTATGGAAGAAGAGAACTTCACCCATTACCCAAGATTTTGGGATTCCATTGTTTGAATGGGGAGTGATGGGGTGCTTGTGCTCAAGCTCCACTCAAGATATTGTTTTATGTGCTTATTTTGTGTTATCTTTGTTACGTTGTTGTACCATTCTGTTGAAACTAGTTACCCCTAAACTCCCATTAACTTGTGCAATGGATATGAAAAGATCTTAGACCCAAATGTATTGTTAAAGAATTTTTGCATGATGGGAAGATCTTTCCCATCCATTTAATGGCCTATGTAACCTGCCTGAGTCACATGGAAGCCTGAGTCACATAAGTCTGTGGTGGGAGCAGCTTGCTAAATGGATGAAGCAAGAAGAGGTAGAGCAGGAATGGTGGAGAGGAAGTTGGTCACAACACTTAGAGCTGAGGGACAGAGAGGAGGCAGCCAATGAGCTATGATTTTTTGTTCATGGAAAGGCCCTAGCAGGGGGAAGTCTTAAAGATGGTGGTGCTCCCTGTATCATTATTATGTATGGATTTCTTTGTTGCTGTGATGGATCTGATTCTATAGTGTTTGGATTTGGCTTTCTGGTGTTTACATAAATTCTTTGTTTCTGTCTTCCATGTGAAGAGTCTGTTATAGTTAGCGATTCAGAATTTCACTGATATTTTCATAGCTGTCATAAGCACTGTGAATATCACCTTGGTGCTACATGCCTGTGCATTTTTGTGGTAATAGCTTTATTTTTCTTTTGTAATCACCTCTAGCCCTTGGGTATAGGGAAGGGTATCTCTTGGCACAGATCTTCAGTTCTCTCCTCTAACCTGGAACGAAAGCCAAACTTCTAACCTCCTGTAAGTGTCCACAGTTAGGAGTATTCTTGCCCACTGCTTCTGTACTCACCAGACATAAGCAGCTTCTTTTCACCACTTGTGCTTTTTGAAGCACAGCTGGGTCTGGCATTCCTTGTCAGCAGAGGTTCCCTTGGTCTTTCACAGCTCAGGTGCCTGAGCTCCCCTCACTATACTCAGGACAGAAGTTCCTGTGGTTGGGGCTGAGGCAGCCTCTCAAACCAATTAACCTTAGGACTTGCAGTTTGTTGTTAAAGTGGACCCTAGCTTGTGGGTATTTATTATTCACAAGGATCACACTTGGTCCTTGGATTTGTCTTTTGATCTTCTCAAATTTTCCCAGAAAGACCCTTGTTGTGTCCCTATTCTTACTTATTTTTACTCAAATTTTGTTCACCCTATTTTATATCTGTAGAGGGGGAAAATATTGAGAGTTTGGAATTTTCTGACTTATTCTACCACCTTCCCAGAATCCTCTCTATAACGACTGCTTTTAATGGAAATTATTTCATGTTCTTAAATCTAAGAGGTAATGTGTTATAGTAGATAGAGTTGTGAACATAGAACATAAAGGCCAGGTTAGCATCACTGACATTGTTCTCTCATAACTTTGTGCATTTGCTCAAACTCTTCTATATATTTGGAATGCGCTCTCTCTCTCTCTCTCTCTCTCTCTCTCTCTCTCTCTCTCTCTCTCTCTCTCTCTCCATTTAATTACAATGCCTACTTCAAACCCAATTCAAAGGTCATTTCTTCCTTCCTACTTGTTATAATAACTGGAATTAGTACTGATTTAATCCTTCAGAATTCAAATATTATTTTGCCACTGTTCAAGGTGTTTTGATGGATAGTGAGCTGAGCCTGGAGTTAGGATGTCCTGAATTTAATTTAACCTTAAACATTTACTAGCTGTGTGACCAAGGCAATTCACTTAACTTCTGTCTATCTCAGTTTTCTCAATTCTAAAATAAGAATAGTTGAAAGTAAGATCTATCTCACAGGGTATTTTGAGGATTAAATAAGATAATGTTTGTAAAGCACTTATTTTCTGGGTGCAGAAAACACACTAAACATGTATTTCTTTTCTCCTTCTTTCCCCAATATCCCCTCCTCCCCCCGCATGGACAGAGTATCAGAATAAGATTTAGAAATCTATGTCCCACTTCTAATATTGGCTGGTATTGACCCTGGACATGTCTCAACATCTAAATGACTCAAGCAACTTCAGAAGCTTATCTAACCAGGTGTGGATAGCCTGTGATGTATAATGATAGGAGAAATTCTAAATTAGTATTTTCCCAAGATGGCAAAATCATAGGTCCTGAACAGGTTTCTAAAATAATTGTGAAATATTTTGTATTCCATCTTATTCCCCTACCACAACTAAAACTTCTTGTGGGAAGAGATGATGTTGTATTTTGACTTTGTATCTTTTACAGTACAGTATACATTACTTTACATGCAAAACTTCTTCTATATTATGATATTTGATGTACTATGTTGTCTTTTGAAAATAATTTTAATTAATATATAATGGGGTTTTTGGAGCATGTCCAGATTGCCTTATTTAGAGAAACCTCTAAGGATGCTTACTGGAGTATGCCCATATCCTAAAATAGTGGGACTCTGTATTCACCCCTAACTTTATTGATAGTTATAGTCTCTATTTATTGACTAAATATTCAGAATACACTGTGTTTTTAATCTGCTTAGACTGACAATCTCTTTCTGTCACTCTTTCTGTCTCTCACTCTTTTACGTGCAGAAAATATTTTGCTCTTTCCTGTTTGTCAAGAGTGAAAATTGCAGTTCACCCATAGGATGGCCTTTGTGAACTGAACCAGTTAGCAGTGAAGAAATTCCTTCCCACAACTTCCATCAAATTTACCCCAGTGGCAAGAAATGGGTCTAGGACTGTTTGTAGAAACACTTTCATTTATTTTGTCCTTATCAGAATGTGTTAGTCACTTGTCTAAATATTTGAGCCATGACAACTTTGAAGCCAAGATTACAGTTGCAGTGATATATTCAGTCAGTCTGACAAAAAAACCTGGAGAAGCCATGATATTAGACCTTTAAAGAGCTTTTAAAGCTGTACTTTAGATTGGGAACCATAAGAATTGAGATAATTTAGGAATTTAATCCTTGCCCCTCCCTAAATACTTAGATAGCATAATCCAGGAGGATTATACCCCACAAATTGTGAGTAAATCTGTATATTTGAAATTATAATTTTAAGGTAAATATTTCTTCTGAAAAGTTATTCTGATTGGCAATGGTTCATTAGGAATTGTGATATAGTGGACTATCCATTTACTTAAAGGAATATTGTTGACTGAGGGTAGAAAATTTGAAAGAGAGCCAAAAAGATACACACTGTGAACCACATTAATGGTATAAGAGCACCATGAGAGGTGCTAAGGTACCTGACCTTAAGGCACTAGGGATTAGTGTAGTCATTTTTCAGGTAGTCAGATTTCTAAATTATAGCTAACAAACATGAATTAAGTTGTTTATACAATACAAAATCTCATTTTGTTACAATTATAAAATCAGAAACTTTATCAATTCTAATCTATAACCAAATCAAAAATTCTCTCTGCAATATTGTTGCTGTTAATTCTTTATTTTTGAAGAGGACTAGTTGCTTTATGGGGCAATGCCTTAATTTGTACATGGATTGCATTTAAGTAAGACATAGTCACATAAAGTTGTCAACCTCACTCTGTTTTCTTGTGTCATCAAAGTACAGTATTAAGACAAAAGTGAAGATGACTGGCAACAATTTGGCTATAGGTTCAGTTGATATAGATTCACTCCTTGTAAATCACACAATTAAACAAGAAAAATAGTAGAAAATGGACAAAATAATAAAATTAAGTTTAATCATGAAATGAAATCATTGTAGTGTGATATTTTGGCATATTTGGGGAAAAGGTATCCAAGTATTTTTTATACTTGAGAATAGAATCTGCTTGTGTATGAATGATCATGTCAGTCATAATTCAGTTTTTCTTCCTTTAGAACAAAGAAGTGTGTGTATGTGTGTGTGTGTGTGTGTGTGTGTGTGTGTGTGTGTGTGTGTGTGTGTGTGTTTGGGGGCAGGGGGAATGTAAAAGATGATATCAGTAGAGAGCAATGGGAGACAAGTTCAATACCATCATCTGTGAGTAGTTCCCTTTTGCTAAGTAGTGGTTAGAGTCACAACTGAAAGAGAAGGTAGAACACATCGCCCACAAATCAAATAACCTTTCAAATGTTTCTTTAATAACTGTTCACTCAGTGGTAGAATGTCCACAGATGCTTCAGAAATAGTGGCAAACTTGTCTTGTTTGATAATCATGAACGTTTTTTCAATCAGCAAAAATTGTTTAATTTCTCACAATTGAGTACCAAGCTAATCAATAAAAATAACTTATATAGGATTGAACACTGGGGAAATGTTCCTTATTTAAAAGAAAAATTAGTGATTGGTTTTCAATTAAAGAACAAAAGGTAAAAGTGATAAATCACTTAATATGTGGAATCCCTTCCACTCTAATATAAAAAGGGTGATATTCTCAACCTGCATTTGTAAACAACCTCACTCTATAAAAATATAGGATAAATGTAAATAGATCTCTACCATTTCTTCAAAGTTATGATGTCTGAATAATATTATATTTTTATTTTATTTCCAGACTACACACACTACTATATTATATGCAGTATTTCTATTTTCCCTTATATAAATATACATAAATTTTGCTGCATTAGTGACTTCTGAAAACTAGATTACAGCTGTTTTCTTGGTCATGCTCAATAAAATTCCCTAAACTAATTGAAATTAATTATTTTGCATGCACAGGGACCAGGATTTCTATCAGATTTCTTCTGAGTATTTAACTCTAAGTCACCTGTGAGTTCTGAATCAGATCTGCATATTATTCACCTCAAATTCACACTGTAATATTTATTATACTACCTAGAGACTTTTTACTAAAGTACTCATGAAAAGAGAGCTAACATCATTTCGTTGGTAGAGTACCAAATCAAGTGCCAAGAAGACCAGGTCCAAATCTCTCGGGTCACACACGTGATCAAGGTGATTTGGAACCAATATCTTAAATTCTCATATCTTAAACTTTAAGCTTTCTAGGTAACTCTCTAATATTGTGTGTTACAGAAAATATGCCAAACTGAAGTAACAGAGAAAATTTTCTTAATAGCAATTAAATCTCAGGCCCAATACCTATCTTCCAATCTGTTTCTCTGTCCTTCTTCAATAAAAGTAAGTCTGTCAGAATGGATAGCAAGCAATATTTGTGTGTTATATACTCTCTGAATGATTCAAAGTATTTCGTTTATACTCCCCTGCCTCTGGCAATTCTTTAAGTAATTAAATGCAGAAGAAGTGTTGCTTATTTGAACTGGAAAAGAGAGTTTCCTTACTATAGAAGAGTTCATGTCATCAATTAACCACACATTGAAATCATAAAATATAACACACAAACACATAAGCCATGCATTCATATGCTTATGGAAATGCATTCAACACATACATGTACATGTATACATATATACATATACACACATAAATAGCTTAAAATAATTTAGAATTTTCAGACGATATATATGCTCTTTATGTATTGGAACATACTGGCAATGAGGAATTGTATAGTCAAAGTAATATAATCATAGATTGATAGATAAAAGGATCTTCTGAAGCTATCTCATCCACACCACCACCACCTCACCTTTAATAGTTGAGAAAACTTAGGCCTGGAGTAGTTAAATGCATTCATCAAGGTAGCACAGGTATTATGAGAAACAAAATCTGAACCCAAGTTACCTGACTTCTGACTCTACATCTAGTGTTTTGTTTCCCAAAATATCATAGAAAGTTGACTGATTAAAAAATAAAGAAGATCTCATAAAGTAAATGTGAGACATACCAAAAGGATGACCAGTATGCTTCATTGCTATCTATGAAATAAATAGCAAAAGAGTTAACAGAAGGATCACAATACCTTAGCTGGGTTTCTGAAAATATTTGTAATAGTAGATAAATAGTGTTCATACGAGATAACAGGAAAGGTGGACTCAGAGCTCTTGCAAAAGAATTTGTTCAAACATATCTAGTAAATGTACCAGTTCAAGTTTTGATAGAGAAATCTAGAAAAATGTCGCAATGGGCCATTTTCCAGTCCAGGTCAACACAGGGAGAGAAAAAGTGATGTGAACGGACACAGAGGAAAGGACTGGGCCAGGAACACATGAAACATAAACTTCAAATTCTTAGAGTGGCTGTTTAACAAGGCAAGAGTAGGTTTCAGAAACATACCAGAACATTGCCAAAATCATATTAAGACACTGGAATGGGGACAGATTTCAACTGGCAGCTTTTTCATGGACAACTCAGTTTGGAGTCAAAGATCCAGGGAAGACTGACTAAAGAACAAAACAAAACAAACCCCCCACCCCCCCCACACACACAATATCATAGGTTGAAATTCCTGGATAGGAAGGCCCTGAACATGTGAAGCAGTGTACCCAGAAAGAAGAAATTCAGAATTAACCAGCAATAGAATGGCTAAGCCCTCAGGCAAAGACCTAATTTTCAGTTATAATACCTAGCAAAACCTGTGAAGGAAGAACCAGGGCAGGTATTTCAAGTCAAGGGGAGTGTATAATACTGGTACTCTGAATCAACGAAAATTTTCATTTGGGTCACAGGAACTAAGTGTATAAATGTTCTGCTGTTACTCAGACAAAAACCCAGATCAGAAACTTAAAGATATCAGATCCTGGTGAGGATGGAGTGACAATCAGTCTTTGCCCTGTATCAGTCATTTTTGGGAGTACTGAAAGCTTGCTGGTACATTGGCTGTTACTGAATTCCTAAAATAATTCGGCATTCTGTGATGCCAATTAATTCAATACCCCTAAGAAAGCAGCAGTAGGGCTAGTCCTAATTTTCTTTCCTGAAGTGAGGCATTGCCAAGCATTAACAGCAAGTCCGAAGGAGAATGATCAAACAAACAAATGAAAATAAAAAGGAAAATAAATTAATCCATAAAGTGTTAAAATTATGGCAGAGAAGCTCAACACACAAACCTAGAGGAAGGGAATGACTCCAAAACCTCTTAAAGCATATATTCAGAGCAAAAACAACTTGGTCATAAATTCAACTAAAATTCTTGAAAGAGAAGAAATGAGAATTTAAAATATATATATATATATATATATATATATATATATATATATATATATATATATATATATATATATATATATATATTTCAATGAAATTATTTGGGAGGGAAAACAGAAAATAAATGGGAGCTATGAAAGAAAACAATGGAAAGGGAATTAATACCTTACCACAAAAGGTACAAAACTTTGTCTAAGCTATAACCACCTCCCCCCCCCCCCGAAAAAATAGTGGGCTAAATAGAAACCAATGAATACAAAGAAAATTGATATGCAGTACACACATATGCACTTCTGTGTATGTGGCTGTGTAAAATATAAAAGCATTTAACTAGGAAAATAGGTTCAGGATGAAAACTATAGAGACTTTGTGATTACCAGCACCAAAACAAAGAGCTTAGACATCTTATTCAAAGAAATTTAAAAAAAAAGAAACTTCCCAGATCTCTTGGAACCAAAAGGCAAAGTGTAAATAGAAAGAATATACCAGTGATTTCCTGAAAGAAAACCTTAAATGACAGTATATGATGTGAGAGGAGTTGCATGAATTGAATTTACAACTGTGAAGAGAATACTGACATGGTTTAATGAAATAATGAACTATTTTTAGCTTATTCACTAGGGACCAAATATTGTACTAAGAAGTGGGGAAAGAGTCAGAAAGGCAAGATAATTCCTGCTCCTAAGGAAATTACATTCTAAGAAATTTAGGCTAGAAATATGGAAAAGTTTAGCTACAGCCCTGATGTATAGGCTCAGTGGTCCATTGGGCACAGTAATAATATATCTTCTTGGTGTCATTTCCATTTACAAATTTATATAAGTTTTTGAAATAAAACAAGTTGACAGATTCAATGACATGATGGGAAGATTTTATTTCTACAAAATATATATTTTTATCTCTCTATACATCTACAAACACACACATGTATAGAGAGAAAAATTATATATTTTATATCTATATAAAATATATTTTCATATCTGTAAGATATATATTTTATATAAAATATAAAAATATTTCAATAACAGTGCATATTGAGGAATTGGGGGCTTACAGCATTTAGAGAAGTAGATGATAGATCAAGTGTCTATGGGATTTTATGCTCCTGGACTATGCATAGGTAAAAGTGTCTACAAGCAGTGTTAATGGCCTGTAGGTCTGGGTTATCCTGGAGACCACAAATGATTTTATTTTTTACAATCATATCTCTAGTTGCTAGAAGAACATTTTGCACATTGTGGCTATTTAATATATGGTGATTGATTGATTCCTATGCCTTCATAGTATAGGGTGCCAGCTTAAATCCAGTCATATTTGAGAAGAGATGTGATGTTTCACAGAATTTACTTGCCTTTGTCTTTGTCATTTTTTCTTTCTTTCTTTCTCTCTCTTTCATTTTTTTCTTTCTTTCTTTCTTTCTTTCTTCTTTCTTTCTTTCTCTCTCTCTCTTTCTTTCTTTCTTTCTCTCTTTCTTTCTCTCTCTCTCTCTCTCTTTCTTTCTTTCTTTCTTTCTTTCTTTCTTTCTTTCTTTCTTTCTTTCTTTCTTTCTTTCTTTCTCTCTCTCTCTCTCTCTCTCTTTTCTTTCTTCTTCTTTCTTTCTTTCTTTCTTTCTTTCTTTCTTTCTTTCTTTCTTTCTTTCTTTCTTCCTGTTTCTCCATTTCGGCCATTCTCTCTGTGTCTATCTATCTTTGTCTGTTGGCCCTCCCTGCCTCAAAACAAAGTCAAATGCAAGTCATGTCATCATTTATCTGATGGCATGGTCTTCTTTGGCAAAGAAGGAGGAACACACACACACCTCCACGTCTCTCTATCTCTCTCTCTCTCTCTCTCTCTCTCTCTCTCTCTCTCTCTCTCTCTCTCTCTCTCTCTCACTGGATCGATCACTGCTTCAGCAAGGTTGGATTACTCACTTGGTGTTGACAGTTAGTTGGTATTTAGTGTGGCTGATGGAAAAGAAGGCAAGACTTTCTCTACAGAAATTATTCTTCTGAAGATTGTCTGGGAGAAGAAAGGAATGGAATCTGAGGAGATTACTTAAGGCACGTACCTATTTTCATACTTAAGGGTCATGGACTATCTCCACAGAAGTTTGGGTTTAAGAACAATTGACACATGAAATTTCATCAGCTCAAGTGATCACCATCAGAAAAATCTTGACACGTCAATGTCATTGTTAATTGATTGATTGGGCTAGTACTTTAGGCTCTTATTTCTTTAGTATTTTGGTTCTCTGTACCTCATTAATTATACTCAAGGCATTCTTCACAGTCACCAGAACTTCGATTTCTGTTTCATATCCCAGGAATACCAATGACTGGGTCTCAAAACTTTTTACCAGGAGAAAATACTGCGAGCAGCTAGAAAGAAACAATTCAAGTATTGTGGAAATACGATCAGGATAACACAAGATCTAGCAGCTTCTACATTAGGGGATTGAAGGGCATGGAATAGGATATTCCACAAGTCAAAGGAACTAGGACTAAAACCAAGAATCGCCTACCCAGGAAAACTGAGTATAAAACTTCAGGGGAAAAACCGGTCTTTCAATGAAATTGAGGACTTTCAAGCCTTCTTGATGAAAAGACCAGAGCTGAAAAGAAAATTTGACTTTCAAACACAAGAATGAAGAGAAGCATGAAAAGGTAAACAGCAAAGAGAAATCATAAGGGACTTACTAAAGTTGAACTGTTTACATTCCTACATGGAAAGAAAATATTTGTAACTCCTGAAACTTTTCAGTATCTGGGTAATGGGTGGGATTACACACACACACACACAAACACACACACACACACACACGCAGAGACAGAGAGCACAGAGTGAATTGAATAGGATGGGATCATATCTTTAAAAAATGGAATTAAGTAGTGAGAGAGAAATGTATTGGGAGCCGAAAGGGAGAAATAGAATGGGGCAAATTATGTCTCATAAAAGAGAGAAGCAAAAGACTTTTTAGTGGAAGGGAAAAAAGGGGAGGTGAGAGAAAAACATGAAGTTTACTCACATCACATTCCACTAAAGAAAGGAATAAAATGCATACTCATTTCGGTATGAAAACCTATCTTACAATACAGGAAACTGGGGGAGAAGGGGATAAGCAGAGTGCAAGGGATGATGGAAGGGAGGGCAGTGGGACGAGGGTGCAATTTGAAGTCAACACTCTTGGGTAGGGACAGGATCAAAAGAGGGAATAGAAGGAATGGGGGCAGGACAGGATGGAGGGAAGTATAGTTAGTCTTACACAACACAACTATTATGGAAGTCATTTGCAAAACTACACAGATATGGCCTATATTGAATTGCTTGCCTTCCAAAGGGAATGGGTAGGGAGGGAGGGATGAAGAGAAGTTGGAACTCAGAGTTTTAAGAACAACTGTCAAGTTCTGTTATTGCTGCTAGGAAATAAAAAATACAGGTAAAGGGGTATAGAAAGTCATCTGACCCTACAGGCCAAAAGAGAAGATGGGGACAAGGGAAGGGAGGGATGATAGAATAGAGGAAAGATTGATGATAGGGGGAATTAGAATGCTCGATGTTTTGGGGTGAGGGGAGAGGACAAATGGGGAGAAAATTTGGAACCCAAAGTTTTGTGAAAATGAATGTTAAAAGTTAAATAAATAAATTAAAAAGAAAGAAAAATAAAGGCATTACTTTCAATTTGTTCCATTTTAATTATAAACAAATTATTTTCTTCCATGAGCTTTAGTACTTCCTTTTCCACTTTGCCACTTTTACTTTTTAAGGAGTTATTTTCTTTCACTGAATTTTGTGCCTCTTTTTCCATTTGGACAATCGTACTTTTTCTCCTCCTTGACTTTTTATACCTCTTTGACCATTAGCCTTAATCTGTTTTTTTTTTTTAATTATTATTTTCTTCATTATTTTGTTCCTTCTTTAACAAGTTAACTTGTTTTTTCATGTTTTTTTTTTTTGTTGTTGCATAACTGTAATTTCTCTTCACAATTTTACCTGTACCTTTCTTACTTGATTTTCACATTTATTTGCCATGGCCTTCGACTAATGCCTATTTTTCTTGGAGGCTTTGGATGTAAGTACTTTGACTTTGTTTTCTTGTGAGATTGTGTTTTCATCTTCTTTGTTCCATAATAACTTTCTATGGTCATAATACTTTTTTCTTGCTCGCCCATTTTTCCAGACTACTTCTTGACTTTCATCTCTTTCCTAAAGTAGAACTCTGCTTCCCTTGTAGATGCTTCACTGTCCGTAGCTTTGGTGGTTTGTGTAGCTCTTTTCCGAGATCCTTCTAGGGACCTATAAAATTTCATTTCTTCCAAGGTGTTATGTGGCCCCAAGGTCTGCTCTGCTAGTCTGCATGCTTGTCTTGGAACTACACCCAGTACATGGTCCCAGATCAGAGTATGGACAAAGCAACATGAATTCTGCTTAGTGCTTGTAAAGAGACCCGTATAATTTTCTTCTGACTCTTCTATCTTTGGGTCGAGAGCTTCGGAAGTAGTAGCTGCTGCTGATGTTTCAGTGGTTCCCAAGTTTTGCACCTGGTTGCTGAGGCTGGAGTGGGCTTCATCTGTGCTGAGAAGTCCTGGACTGTATTGTGCTTCACTCTTAGCTTGGTGTGACAGACCTTTCCTGCCAACTTTCTAAGTTTCATTTGTCTGACAAATTATTTCACATCATCCTTGTGGGTTCTGCTACTCCAGGAATTGGTTTGTTACATTATTTAAACATGTTCTGAGGAATCTGAGGAAGAATTCAGGGGACTTGTTGCCTTTACTCCACCATCTTTTCTCCACTCCCAAATTAATGTCAATTGTCTTTCCATTCAACACCTATTAATTGCTGTACTTCCCTTTAATTGAAAAGTACGTTTTATTGGAATTCATAATTATATTGATAACAATGCTATATCCCATATAACATTTCCTTGAATTTTAGCCTCTGAAATTGACCTCAAGATTGATCTTCCCATACATCTTTGCTAGAATAATTAATCTTCCCTTGTAATTTTCTCACATAATTCACTTATGAATGTTAGGCATAAAGTTCATAGATTTTTCTTAATCAGAATCTTTTCAATATGATCCTAAATCTCAATTTATCATACAGTTCTTTCACATTTAAATGACTGATAATTTTGTTTCTAGGGGTATTTTTTCCATCAATGCTAATTGAAATTATTCTATAAAGTGGGAGAACTCTGAAAGTTACCATATCTGACAAAGCAATCACTAGAGTCACTTGGGTAATAATTTTCTCTGAACAGAGTTAGATTCCAGGACAGTAGATGTACGGTTGATGAGTCCTGTATTCAAAACTTTCTAGTTTGGTACATATTATCAGAGCTTGTGCTCTATTGGCATAACTTTTGAGAACTGAGTATTTATTTCTCCTTGTGTACTGAGACATCGAATTGGAACTCAAGTTTTGAAATGATTATATCAAATAAACATTTGTTATTTCTTGATAGAAATGAATAAATTTCATTTAATAAATATCAGGCATTATCTAGATTCTTTGCTGTCACTTTAGCAGTTTAATAATATAAATTACCGGCATTCTTTTCTCTTTGATCTTGTCTGAGGCCAAACATGAGCAGTCATAATTCGAATTATACTAATAATCTCAAATTAAACTGTAAATCTCAAAGGATCTTTCAGGTTTAATGGCTTCCCTGGAAATAGACATGCAAAGGGGGACTTATCTATTAGGTACAAATTGGAAAGGTTTATTATAAATCCATAAAATGACCTTGGAAGTGCTGTATCTATCTAGAGATAGAAGTTTAAGAATTCCAAAATGGAGCTTAATTGTGTTCATAAAATTTCATATTAAACTAAATTAGGTACAGTTTTGGTTACCACCACCACCACCTAATCCTATGCTGTAAATTTTAATTAAATATTTACATATAAAGGGAACTTTGGTTTCCTTTCCTCACATTTTATTAATAGGTAAATAGAATTATCTTTCACTATCTGTTAAAAAAAAAAAACCTTTATTATCTGTGATAGCTGTACATTAGGGACCTCAGAACAAAGTAAAAACACAATTTTATTGCTTTTATAGTTGGAGGCTCAGCAAGGTCATTATTCAAAAAAATTTTAGAATGATAAAACAGAGTAACATGTTGCAACAATATTTTTCATAATTTCTAAGTTTTCATGTGTTGTTTTTACTTTCTATTATAATTTCATTTCTAAAACAAATAGAAGTTAATGTGAAATATCTCACTGACAAAAAAAAAAAACTGACCTGGAAAATAGATCCAGGTGAGATAATTTAGCAATTATTGGTGTACATGAAAATAATGATAATAGCAAAAGGGCCTAGACAGAACCCTTCAAGAAGTTATCAAGGAAGACTGCCCTGAGAGTTTGTAATCAGAGAATAAAATAGAAAGGGGAAGAATTCACTAATCACCTCCTGAAAGAGATCCCAAAAGGAAAACTCCTAGGAATATTTTACTGAGATTCCAGATTTTCCAGGACAAGTAGAAATAAAAAATATTACAAGTTTCCAGAGAGAAACAACTCAAGTATTGTGGAAATGCAATCAGGACAACACAGGCTTTAGGTGCTTCTACACTAAGCATTAGGAGGGCTTGCAATATGATATTCCCGAGGTCAAAGGAGAGAGAATTAAAACCAAGAATCACCTATCCAGCAAAAGTGATTATACTTTGGGAGGAAAATGAAATTTTAATGAAACAGAGGACTTCTAAGCATTCTTGCTGAAAAGACGAGCGCAAAATAGAAAATTTGACTTTCAAATACAAGAATCAAGGGAAATATGAAACTTATATGTGTATATACACATATACAGAGGGCACAAGTTTGCCTGAATATGAAGGGAGTATACCTAGCAAATCAAATCACGTGTTGAGTGGAATGTACTGGGATAAAGAGAAAGGCAGAAGTAGAATTTAGTAAATCATGTCACTTAAACAGTCAAGAAAGAGCTTTTAGAATGGAGGAGAAGAGGAGGGAAGTGATGGGGAATAAGTGAGTATTACTCTTATCAGATTTGGCTTAAAGAGGGAATAACGCACCTTTAATTGGTTTGGCAATCTACCTTACACTTTAGGAAGCGGGGTAAATGGAATAGGAAAGGGAGGATAATTGAAGGGAAGGCAGATTGGAGGAAAGGGTAATCAGAATCAAACCCTACTGTGGGGGGACAGGTCAAGGGAGAGGATGGAATAATTGGAAGGCAGGAAAGGATAGAGGAAAATGTTGTTAGTCTTTTGCAACCTGACTGTTATGAAAAGTTTTTTTTCATAGCTACACTTGTATAACCTTTATCTAGTTGCTTGTTTTCTCAATGAGAGTGGATGGGAAGGGAGAGAAGGTGGAAGTCAAAGCTTCAAAACTGAATGTTAAAAACTGCTTTTGCATGAATTGGGAAATAAATGGTGCAGGCAAGTGGGTTATAGAAATCTATCTTGCCTTACAGGAAAATAGAGGGAAAGGGGATTGGACAAGGTGGGTGATAAGAGATAGGGCAGACTGGACAAAGGGGTGGTTGAGTTTTAAGCTGTCCTGTGGTAGGGGTAGGGGAGAAATGGGGAGAAAATTTGGAATACAAAATTTTGTGGAAGTGAATGTTGTAAATTGAAAATAAATAAACTATAATTTTAAAAAATAACAAAAACAGTAACTTGGAGCCAAGACAGAAGAGTAAAGGCATAGTTTCTCCTGAGCTTTCCCTGAAACCACTCCAAGTAACTATAAATAATGACTCTAAGCAAATTCTACAAGGGGAGAATTCACAATAAGATGGAGTAAAATGATTCCCTGTCTCAAAATAACTTAAAAGATCAGTAGGAATGGTCTGTTGCATCAGGGTGAGAGAAGGGTGAAGTCTAGCTCAGGCCACCCAATACAGACTGAGCCCTAGTAAAGCAGAAACAGGCCTTAGGGCAACTGAATTAGTGTCAGGAGTGGGATTTTCCAGACCTCTCAGCTCACAGATGGGAAAGAAATCATAAAATGGGACCAAAGGAGATTTACAAAGCTCCCTTTTCCGGTATCCAAGGCAGGATACTATTGCATTTCCTGTACATGTATCTGGGTTACAGTGCTGGGTCTTAGTTCCAGTTTGAGGAGGAACTCTAGTGCAGAAGAAAATGTAATATATCTCATTATGAAAAAAGTCACTGACCTGTAAAATAGATCCAGACGAAATAATTTTAAAATTATTGAACTGTCTTAAAGTAGTGATCCAAAAAAAGAGCCTAGAGATAATCTTTCAAGAAATTATCCCAAAAATGGTCCTGATATTCTAGAACCAGAAGGTAAAATGAAAATTGAAAGAATCCACTGATTTAACCTTGAAAGAAATCAGAAAATTAAAACTCTCAGGAACATCATAGCTAAATTCCAGAATTGTTAGGTCAGTGAAAAACATAATGCAAGCAGCTGGAAAGAAACAATGCAAATATCAAGGAGATAGTCAGATTCTATTAAAGAATCTGAGGGCTTGGAATATGATGTTCTTGAGGGCAAAAGAACTTGGATTACAACAAAGAATCACCTACCCAACAAAACTGAATGCAACCTTTCAGTGAGAAAAATGGAAATTCAGTGAAATAGGGAATTTTCAAGGAATGTTGATGAAAATAACAGTATTGAATAAATATTTTGACTTTGAAATCTAGTCAAAAGAAGCATACAAAAGGAGTTGAGTGAAATATATGGAAAAGGGAGCCACTTATCAGTTGATGAATGATCAATGGATATGAATAGGCAGTTGTCAGAAGGGGTAATCAGGGTTATAGATAGCTCTAAATCACTATTGGTTGGAGAGATGCAAGTTAAAACATCTCTGAACTACCTCATGCCTACCAGCTTGGCTGGTGTGGGAAGATGGCGTTATTGGAGTGAATGAGAGAAAATGAAAACACTGGTGTACTGTTGGTGGGATTGTGTACTGATTGAGCCATTAAGAAGAGCAGTTTAGAACTGTGCCCAAGAGGCTATGGAATCATGTATTCCCTTTAACTATGTAATGCCACTGCTAGATCTGTCTTCCAAAGACACAGAAGATGAAAAGGAAAAGCATCTATGTGTACAAAATTATTTCTAGTGTTTCTTTTAGGGGTGTGAGGGAGTTGAAAACTCGAAGATGTCTATTGGGTAGGGAATGGTTTAGCAGGTTCTGTGTAATGGTGAAGGAATTTTGTGCTTTTGGAAGTAATGAGTAGAATGTTCTCAGAGAGCAATGGAGAAACTCACTTGAACTATTCCAGGGTTAAGTGTGCAGAGCCTTGGAGGGCATTGTGCACAGTAGTAGCACTATTGTATGATGATCTGCTGTGAAGGACTTGGCTATTCTCAGCAATTCAGTGTTCTGAGATAGATCTGTAATATTTTATGATTGGGAGTACTGTCAATCTTGAGAGAGGGAACAGTTAAAGCCTGAATATAGATTAAAGATACTTTTCTACTTTATTTTTCTTGGATTTTTTTTTCTTTCACAGAATGACTTGCATGGAAGTATGTTTTGTATGACTGAATATGTATAGCCTATGACAGAGAGGTGGGGAACCTGTGGCCTCAATGATTCATGTGGTTCTCTAGGTACTCACATTTGACCCTTTGACTAAATTTAGTCTTTAAGCTACAGGTTCCCCAATCCCTGGCTTCAAAATGCTTGCCTTCTGAATGGGAGGAGAGTGAGGGAGGGAGAGAATTTGGAAGTCAAAGTCTGAAAAGTAATGTAAAAATTGGTTTTGCATGTAATTGGGAAAAAATAAGATGTTAAATAATGAAGCAGTAAATAATTAAATAATGCAAAAGCAGGAAAAAAAAGAAGAATTAACTTACAGAGAGTTTAAAGAATCTGGACTATTTTAGTGACCCAGTTGAAATGAAATAGTGACAATGTATTTCGATTGTAAAAGTTTTATCATTCACCAAATACCTTCAAAGAAACAATCAGATCACAGACCATGTATAGAGCAGAGTCTTGTATAGAGTACAAGCTTAATATTTTTTATAAACTAGCAGAATTTAAATAATCATAATACAGTTATAAAATAAAATAATATCCTTGAGATACTGGAAAATAAATTATATTTTGAATAATTACTATTCAATAATAATAAGAATTCTTACAAACAATTGCATGGAGATCATGCTGGTATATAAAAATGTAAAACTAATATTCTAATTGATATTACCATACTTAATAGTCATAATCTTCAAATTGAATGATATTTGACATTCTTGTAAAAGGGTACCATAAAAAATGAAGTCACGTGAAAAAAGTACATGGTGCAAATCTGACCAGTGATTCTATCTGCTATAGATATTATTCCACAAACCTATTGAGTTTACAGATGAAGACATTACACCCTAATACTTAATTCAGTATGTTTGTGTATATACAGAGACATAAATGTATATAAAGATATATAAATGACATTTTATTCACATGTGCAGTAAAATGCAGAAGTTTATAAAGAACAGGATAATAACTTCTCCAAGGACCAGTGCTATTTGAATCTCATAAAAAAATGGGGATGTTGACAACAATGGCTAACATTTATATCATTTTAACATTTATATAGTATATTGCACATTGCATAAATGACCTCAGTAGAAACTCATGAATGGATATTCAGTAAAATGAGATAAGAAGCAAAGTGGAGACGAATTTGATGAAAAAGCTATGAAATCCCAGCAGGAAACGATTGAAAGATCAATTTTATATAAAATAATTATTGAATGCATAAAATGTGTCAGAATTAAATCGACCAAGAAACATTTATAAACATACAAATTTATATCAATACAATTACATAGGCTTTTATGGAAATAAATATAGAATTACATAATTACAGGAATATTAATTCATCATGGTTAACCACAAATATTATTGTGAAAATGGCAATACTACACAAATTAATTGCACATTGCAATTTCATTCAAAGAACCCAAGGATTACTTTGTAGAGGTAGAAAAAATAACACGAAATTTATTCCCAGAAGACAAAAAAATGTCAAGATTATCAGGGCTTATTTTTTAAAGATGAAAATATATATATATATATATACATATATATATATATCACAATGCAAATACCCACCTTTGCTGCTTATTACAACATAAAATGAGAGACAAAGGATGATAAATATCCCAAATCATAAACAAAAACTAATTCAAGCATAATACAAAGAGGGTAGATGGATAGAGATATTTTTCCCCTCCAAATCTACATAGACATATCTATCTATATCCAAATCAATTTAGGCTTTCAATATTCCAGATAATTTGCAAAACCTCCTCAAACTCCCACAGAGAAATGGATAAATTATTAGAGGGAAACCACATTATTTAGAATAGGAGTAGGCAATAAGAGGGACTGCTATTCTTTACATGACAAATACAAAGGAATTAATTAATTAAATACCTAGAAAATATAATAAGGGGAAGAGTAAACAATCTATCTTACACTTTGTGATTTTATGACAGAGAAGAATAGAACACATATTTCAAGAGAATGAATTACAAAATGCTTTCAGAATAGATAAACCAAATGAAGGGATTGAAATTTCTTTAGAATAAAAGTTTTAGAACCCAAACTACTCTGAAAAAAAAGGAAGGTGGTCAAATATGAATAATAGAGATGTCAATGATCAACTTAAAATGTACAATAACCATACATAGAAATTATACACCTCTTTAAATTTCTTAAACAACTTTATAAATATTGAAACAATATATTCTCAAAGACGAAAGCTAAGCTTATGATCCTAAATGAATTGTTTAAGAAAACTGAGTATTATAATATGAAGGGGGGTGAATTTTTATGACAAAATAATTTTCGAAGCGTTCTGATTTTTTGAAAGTCATGTCTGAAAAGAATCTTTGCAAAGCAAATGCAGGAATCAAGAGAGACAAGGAACACAGAAAGGTAAATTGCATGTGTTCAATTTGGAAAAAATATGTATAGTTTGTGTGTGTATGTGTGTGACTCGTGTGCATGTGTGTGTATGTGTGTAACGAATCACTTATAGTAGGGTCAGAAGATACAGATGTCCTATTAGAATCTGAATGTCTTCAAGAGATAGACATTAAAAAAAAACAAAAAATTTAGTTGCTATTTATTTTGTACTATTTTGTTTATTCTAAATATGGAAGGGAATAGGAGTGAAAGGAGAATATTCTTGGGAAAGAGGGAAAGGAGAAAACTCGCTGTTTCATATAATAGAGATAAATAAATGAGAACCATAAAACATTAAGGAGAAAAAGACACAGCAAACCTTCACACAAGAGGTGGTAGTCCCAGTCGAAGATCCTGAATAGTAATACAAAAGACAGCCCTTTCCCTCAAGAAACGTGTGTTCTAATGGAGGGAAAGGATAAAGTTTTAGGAGACTAGGCTCATATATATATATATATACATATATATATATGTATATGTATATGTACATGTATATGTATGTATATGTATATATATGTATAGATATATATACACATATATATGTATATATACATATATACACACATATATACATATATACATATACACGTACGCAAGTAAATCTCTCTGTGTGTATATATGCGTACGTGTGTATGCATATGTATATATATATATATGTATACCCACATACATATATTTGTATAAACACATATGGTGTGTGTAATATTTATTTTAAGTCTAGAGATTCAGAAATAGTTTGGGAGTAGAAAGAAGAGGTTGTGGTCTGGATCGATCTGCAAAATGGAAGCTCAAGGAAGAAATCACCAATGGTAATTAGAGAGTGTATTAAAGATATGTATCAGAGAAGATTTTTTTTTTCCGTAGAAAAATTAAATCTTTACAAAGTGGCAAAGTTTGAAATTGTCTATTCTCTTGCGATTTATGCATTTTGGTCTTCTAGTTGAATTTATTTTTACTGACCTTATAGATAGAAGAGAGATGTTTTTCAATAATGACATCTTCATCAATGAATACATTGTTTCAACATCTTTAAATAAATAAATTATAATAAGAAGACATTTTAGAATGGACATTTGTTTTACTTAATTACTTTAAAAATCACCCAAAGGACCATGGAGGTAATTGATAGTTTTAGGATTGCTTTCACAAAATATATAAAACCTTAATAATATCATCGTAACAGCCTTTGACCTTTACAGACCTATCTCTTGATCTATTTTATTTAATTTCTTCAGCACATTTATCTATAACACATGCAAAGGCTGATACATAAATAGTGAAGAAAAGGCTATTTTACCACACACCATTAAAAATCCTTTTGAGAAGTTGCAATAATTTTCCTTCTAGTAGGAAAAAGTTCAAAACTTATGATTTGTTTATTTTGCTGTTGATTTCTTTCTAATCAGTAAGGTTTGATTTATTCACCAGATTTACTACCTTGATTACTCACTGGCAATTAAAAAAGTAAAATCAAACTAAGACTAAAGCGCTAACATCAATGCAAAAAATTCCCTAGTGTCTGCTATGATTATTGTCCTTATCCGATTATCTTGGAAAATCCATTCCTAAAATTCTCAAATATTAAAGTTGACAAATAAAATGTAAGGTGAATACTATGGACAAAATCATCAGTACAGCCCCAAACCAGCACCAGAACCAAAAACTCAGTGCCTATAATTTGGGACCAAGGAGGGTTTAAGTTCACCAGCAAGGGAGCCCCTCACCCATTATGGAGACTCTCTGATAGAACAATGGGATAAAAATGTATTTAGGCTTCAATTTGGGCAAGGGGTGAACTGGATATGGAGTACCTTGAGATTGGACAGATCTGTTGTTGGGGGCTAGTACAAAAAAGACTCTTCTGAAGGTTAGTTATCTTTCAAACTGTCTTTGCTATTTCAACTGTAAAGAAGGTCACAGACAGAGGTGGGACTGCAATGCAAGCAGGATCAGGGAGAAGATAGAGGAACTGCACATTAAATGGAAATGCTTTACCTTTTTTCCTTACCCACAATGCTTATTAAAATTGTTCACTTGGAAAGGTTATATTATAATTTCATAACCAGGTAATGGAATGTATAATTAAAACAAAATAGTAGAAAGCATGTATGCTTTCTATTTGCATGTCTCTAAGTTCACATTACCTTAAGTGAGATATTGTTAGGAATATATGATCAATATTATTTTTAAAATGATTGACTTTATGAATTTTCTTCATTGTTACTTTAAGTCCAATGTGCTGCTTTCTTCTACTTATTGTGAATTTGTGAAAAGAAGACTGCCATAACACAGTGTGCCGTAGTCTCAAAAATAAAGTTAAAAAATAATTTCCCTTTGGTATTTTGCAGCTGGAGGTTTCTTGTATTAGTTCAGCTTCCACTCAATTTTATATCTTCAGGTTGCAGTATTATTGGAGACAAACAACAAACGTTCACCTTCTAGCATATCAAGATCAAAAAGCATCCCTGGGCAAAATATCTGAGTGATAAAAAAAATCACTTAACTAAGTGACCTCCGTTTCATTAACGCTTAATAAATCTAGCTATATAATTTTTAGTGAGATCAACAAATTCACAAATGCTAAAATTTATATAATCCATTCCAAGGTGCATTTTATTTACAAAATGAGCATTACACTGCCCTGAGAAGCGTTTTAATTATTTGAAAAAAAAGACAAAATATATATTATATTGTGATTTTTGCATGTTACACTGGTTAGTTTTCTTTTTTGAACTTATTGTCCAAAAGAATTCTCTGCCTCACTGTTGAGGTCCTTTCCATAGTACTGAAAGAAAGATATATGTAACCAAAAGCACAGCTGTTAGGAATATGATTCCCTTCTTGTAGGAAGAATCTGTCAAAGAATAACTGCCTCAAATTTGTTTGAAGGAATCACTTCTGAAATATAATAGATAGACTATCTAATTTGTAGTTAAAATACTATTATTTGAATCCCAAATCTCATATATATTCACTGTGTGATTGATGTAAATCACATATTTATCCTCAGTTTCCTCATTTATACTAGGAGTTAAGGTTATTGAGACACATACTGAACCACAGATAATCATAAGTGAAGTTATCATAAGATAAATAAGTTAATATTTGATGTTCTTATTACCTGACTATTATTATAGATTAGATTTATGTTATGAAATTCAGAGAGAACGCAAACTGTTGATTTTATTGGTCATTTTTTGTGTCAATTAAATTTTTGGAAAATATGTTCATGTAAAAATAAATTTTAATGCCTTTTGTTACTTTATTCTTTATTTAGGTGACAATGATACACATTTTTAAAAAGTTTTGAAAACTGCCTATACCTAATAGTAAAACAATTTAGTTATGTAGTTAGTAAGGTTTTAAAGTAGAATTTTAGCAAGCTTCCTCATATTCACACATATACATACATATATAGTGTGTATGTACATACATGCATACATACACATATAATATCTATACATACACACACATATATATATACTACAAATGTATGCAAACATAAATACATAAAGATATGGAATTACTTAAGATTTGCAAGCATTATTATCACATATGTGATCAAATATAAGCTTATATAGATTCACATAGATAAAAGAAGGAAGGAAGGAAACAAGCATTTATTAAGAATCTACTGTGAGCTAAGCACTGAGTTAAGCACTTTACAGTTATTATCTCAATTGATATTCACAATAACCTGGTGAGGTAAGTAATCTTACTATCACAATTTTACAAATGAGGAAATTGAGAGAGCAGAAATTATGTGACTTACCAAGTGGCAAACAGATAGTTAGAGGCCAAGAACAAATTTGAACGAAGATCTTCCTGACACTAGGCCCAGTACACTGTGCATTGTGTCATCTACATGGAGAAGGAGAAGGTTCAGAATGTGTTGTCAAGGATGAAGTAGTCACTGATTAATCCTTGCAATGTTCTTTATTTCCAAGATCTCAGAGAATTTTCAGCAATGCTTCCCAGGTATACAAACAGTGACCACAGAGAGACATAAAAAAAATGTACCTAGGATCAACAGATATACTCAGTCATTGAGCTCCAACACATAAAGGTATTACTATTTCTATCTCTTTCCCTTTTCTCTCCACTGAATTGGCTTTAAAACTGTATTATATGTTTATCTGCCTGCCATGAACATCAAGTAAAAGAGTCTTTTTCTCACTTTGTTTTGTCTCCTTACGAGTATTGTCAGTGAAAGAGAGGCTTGAACTTGGCTTATACCTTTTTAACTACTTTCCTGTCCTCACAAGTGAAATCAATTTTTCATCTTTTGGATTATAGGAATGTCATCCAATGAGTTGATACTTATTATTTTTGTCATAAGAATTATCTGCTTATTAACATAATATTAACATTAAAGATTAGATTTTTATCTTAATTACTAGATGTCAGAGTAGCTAAATCTTCAATATATTTTAATTGTATTCATTATAATTTCACATCATTTTACACTATGCTTATGTCCATAGTGAAGTCAGATTATAACTTTATCTTAATGTTGTAACGTTATAATAAGATTATATGAAATATCTTCCTCTTCTAAAGCATATTATTATATTGGCAATAAATAGCATAAAACTATATTATTTTTGGTGTGATGTGTTACTATGGAGATAAAGAACATGGATTGATAGATGCACTTAGCTGAATAAAAGATGCGATTAAATATCTTAAAGAATAACATTATCACCTATATTACTCTATAATTTATAAAAGAATGTAATTCTATTGTTATTTGATATATTTTTTCTCAATTTATGAAACATATAAAACATTTGAAATATGATTCTGAGTTGTATTACTTAGAATGTATCTGCAGAAAGATAAAACTTGGTGGTGTTTAGTTTACAGAAATGATCTATGGATGCACAAATGCATAGAATTGTTTGGTATCAGTAGACTCACATAAGCACAAATGGACATAAACATAGTGGAAAATGATGTGAAATAAAAGCTAATGCAAGTAAAAATATGTTGAAGCCTTAGCTACTTCAACATGACAGCCAATATTTTTCTGTCCATATTTTTGTGAAATTGCTGGAGTTAAGCATATTAACTCTAGAATAGTCTTCAAAAATATGATGCTGGAAAAGTTAGTCAGAACGTGAAGTCTGAAGATATGTATTCAACTAAATAAGGTCATAATTCTGCATTTGGAATTACTAGCCATCAGTTCTTAAACATTTAGTATAGGTAGTAGGATCTGGTAAGATTGATAATGTGACTGTTTATTACTAAGACTTAGTAAGGGCAGTAGTGAATGAAAGTAATAGAAGGGTCCTCCATTAACTGAACTGGCCCTGACCTTGTTCCCTGTTATTCAGTGGAACAAGAATAATGAACTGTGTGTATAAATTCCACAAGTGGGGTAGGGTTTTACATCCCCACCTCATTGACCTAGAGAGATTGGCCTTTTGGTTCTAGGAGGGAGAGAGAAAAGATATAAAAACACCATGCAGTTCTCTATTCCACAACTGTTCATAATTTTGATTATGGACTTGGCCCCTGAATTAGAGTGAGGTTGAATAAGAAAATATTAACTATGGGAACACAACATAATTATGTGCAAAAGGATATATATCAGGACAAATGAGACTAGAATGCATGGGGAAGGAAATGATATGATCAGACCAGCACTTCAGGAAGATTACTTTTGCAAGTGAATGGGGAAACACTTGGCTCACGAAGAGCTATTATGAGCCTATTGTAATAGTCCAAGAATGAGGTAAAGATATCAAGTATAAGGATTGTGATTTTGTGAGTGGAGAGCAGGGAATATACAAGAGATGTAATGCTAAAAGATAAGTTAGCGAAAAGATATGAAGATATAATAGTAAATTTTGTATTCAATATGGTTTATATTTATTAAAGTATAAAACTATGTATTGGGTATTTAAAGCCTCTCACAAGTTTTTTCCTTCCTATTTTTCCACTCTTACTGTTTCATTACTTTTTATTTTCCTTCATGTACTTAATGATCCAGAAACTCCTTCCTTCTTGCTATTTACAAAACACTACTCTCTGATGGGCTACTTGGTTGCATGTACTTGGGCCCCGTTTCTAAAAATCACATTTCTCTTTAAAAATCACATTTCTTCCTAGCCTCAAAACACTATCTCAGGCAGTTTCTCCCCAGCCCAAGGACACAGTCTGCCCTAGCAGCAATCATTATATCCCTTCCAGCTATAGTAGCCAACTGCACATATAGAACTCATGAGGCTGAACCAACTTTGCACTGGATCATAACAACATTTACTACTCACTGACCAATCATATGTCCTAGACTTGGACATACCTATACTCCCTTACATTAATTTTGTCTAACAAGACATTGACTAGAGAAGCTTGATTTTTCTTGGTCAGCCCTTACCTTTGGCTGACTTAGTAACATTTCAGGCCTAAAACCACACCTCCAGGTAGACCCCTCCCCTTGCTCTATTTCCCGATGAATTTTGGGTAAAATACATGCACAGTAGATACTGAAAGTGAATGTTCCTTTGAGAATTGATCACTCCTTAACCACTCCCTAATCCCATTCCAAAACACCTAGTTAGCATATTTGGCACAAGTAATACTATAGAATATACTATATAAACTTTCGCTGTACCTTGTACTAAGGTTGCAGGTTCCTTGAGAACTCTTGCCTGCTGAAAAGAGTAATAAATCTTTACCTTGACTTCAATGATGCTTGAGTTAGTGAATTCTTCTCCAGATGACCTACCCCTGGTACCCCCGTCTTTGTGGGGACTCACACCCCCCTTCCAGCCCTCATCATCTCCATTTCTGTTTCTATGGCTTTACAATTGCTTGTCCACTATACCTGTAATTCTTTCCCTCAACTACACTTACTCTTTCCTTGATTATCTTTAGTACTAACCGCAATTTCTATTTTTTGCAGCAGTTCTTTCTCAATTCTTTCCCCCAACATACTGCCACATGGAATTAACCTTTGATCAACTTTGTATCTATTTTCATGTATAGTTCATTACATATTTTCTCGACTAAAATGTGAATTCTAGGACATCAGAATATCAGAGATTGATACTAAAGAAAATGTATTCCCAGTATTTAGCCCAGTGCTTGGCATATAGTAAGCTAGAGAGAAGTGCTTTTCTTTCCTTCTTTCTTTTTTTGTTTGACTGACTACTAGCTATGGATCCCCCATGTCTTAAGCAACCATCAAACTCTGTGAGTTACAGAGAAGTTTTCTTATAGACAAACAAATTATTGTGACATAAAATGATAGACAATAGTTCTGAATTTTTTGAATGAAATTTGCAGGGCTTCAGGGTAATGTGACATTGGATAAGTTATTTAACTACCTTAGGTTTCTGATTTCTCATCTGTAAGATGGATCATTATAAATTAGTGACCCTATTCATAAAATTTATTTCATTTTTATGTTAAGTCATGATTTAGGTACTTTAAGGAAAGCATGTCTTAAGTTCTAGGAATTAGGGAAGAAAAGGTACACTAATGTGGATGAAATTGTTATATCTTCTGCTGTTGTATCTAGCTTCTAGTGCTTCATTTCTAGGTCTTAGATAACTAGAAAACTGCTACAAAGAAATCTGGAAGAGTATTACCTACCCAGGACTATGGATGAAGCAGGAACTTTATCAATGCAAGAAGAATACAGGAAGGAATTTCATTATGGTCACTTGCTTAAATAAACTTGTTTCTGAGGACAATGCAAAGGATAAGATCTCCAAAAACACATGTCTATATATCTATAATGTTAATGAGAGTTAAAAAAATCTTCCCCACACATTAATGGGCCCCAGGTTGAGCTCATTAAGGGAAGCTTGATTATGGGAGGCTTCTTTGGTAGGAAGACCCACACCTTTTTTTTTTTGTTTTATTTCTAAAGAGGCCCTCCAGCTCTAAAAAGTGTTTTTACTCTGAAGTGAGGTTTTGCTCTGGGGGCTTACTGTTTGGAAGAAAGTTTGTATGCCAAATGAGACTGTAAGTAGCTGTTAAGGAGAACCCCTCCACCCTCACCCCCCACATTCCACCACCCCGAACCCTTGCTTTAAAAACCCAGATGTTGTAGCTCCTTTCTCTGTTAACTATGTGTCTATGTAATGGTCTGATTATCTGTGATGTATGTATTCCTAAGGGTCAGAAAGATAGGAGCTCTGTCTCTTAGTTACTATTACTCTGCTTATATTTTCTCTGTTGCTCTATGTGATTACAGAAGATTGTTGAACCATCAAAAGTTGCTTTCATTTTAGAAAAGCAGATCTAAGACCCTGTGCTAGTAGGCCATCCTGAATGTGTCAGGGTGCTTGCTGCTGCAATATACCTATTTTATAGCCATACATTTCACTCAACTCACATCTATTACAGTATATTCCAAATGAATAGTTTATTTACATGGAAAATAAACCAAGAAATCCACTAAAATAAACAAACAAAAATAACAGGCATATTTTGAGCATCCATCAATCTAAGATAGCTATGCAAGATGTCAAGCATTGGGGAAACAAAGACCTCCCTAACTTTAAAGAGCTTACAATTTTGTGAGGGAATTAAAAATGTATACAGATAAATGTAATGTAAGATAGGATATCATGAAAAATATTTTGTTTAATAGAGATATGGTTGATACTGTAGTTAGCTAGGGAAAGGTCTTATCTCTCACAGTTCAGATACTTGTGACATTAGGTAAAACATTTAGTATTTTGTACTTCCAAAAGTCCTTTATTGCTGTAAGTTACATATAAATTGATGAGAGGGATTCGTTGTTAGATTTTAAGCTAGGATATTTGAATAGCAGAATCAGGATAGTAAAGTTAGAATCAACATTTCTGTATAATACTCACAACATGCCCCTTCCACAATGATATAGAAAAACAATAGCTTTTCTTTATATTACAAACAAAGGGCAATAACAAGAGATAAAAAAGGCAATTCCATTTAAAATAACTGTAGACAATATAAAATATTTGGGAGTCTACTTGCCAAGACAAACCCAAGAACTATACAAATAAATTTTAAGACATTTTTCACACAAATAAAGTCAAATCTAAGTAACTGGGAAAATGCCAACTGCTTAGAGGTAGTCTGAGCTAATATAATAAAAATGACAATTGTACCTATGTCAATTTATTGATTCAGTGCCATAGAAAACTATAAAAACATTTCATAGAGCTAGAAAAGAGAAAATAGCAACATTCATCTTGAAGAAGAAATGGTAAAGAATATCGAGGGAATTAATTAAATGAAATTCATGAAAAGATGGCTTAGCCACTTATCAAAACTACTTGGTTCTGGCTAAAAAATAGCCTGGGGTCAATGGAATAGGTTAGGTACACAAGATACCATAATCAATGACTATAGCAATCTACTCTTAGATAAAACTTAAATCCCCAGACTGTAAAACAAGAACTCACTATTTGGCCAAAATTGATGGAAAAACTATAAAATAATGTGGCAAAAACTAGGCATAAAATAACATCTTACACTGTATACCAAGAAAAGATCCAAAATAGATACATGACTTAGATATAGAGGGTGATGCTGTAAGAAAATTAGGAGAGCAAGTAATAGTTTACCTGTCAGATCTATGAAGAAAGAAAGAATTTAGGATCAAACAAGAGATAGAGAACATTATGGAATTAAAACGGATAATTTTGATTACAATGAATTAAAAACTTTTTTTGTACAAACAAAGCCAATAAAACCAAGATTAGAATAAAAGCAGAAAGCTATGAAAGGATTTGAGAAGCACAGTTAGTGTCTCTGACAAAGGCTTCATTTCTCAAATATATAGAGAACTGAGACAAATGAAAAGGAATACAAGATATTCCCTAAATGATAAATGATCAAATGATATGAACAGAATGTTTTTGGATGAAGAAATTAAAGCTGTCTATAGTCATATGAAAAAAATGTTCTAAATCACTATTCATAATGCAATGTAAATTAAAGTAATTCTGAGGGATCACCTCATACCTATCAGATTAAGTAATATGACAAAAACATGGTAAATATTGGGAAAAAGTTAGGAAAACTGGAACACTAATGTAGTGATAGTGGAGTTGGGAAGTGAACCAACATTCTGCAGAGCATTTTGGAACTATGCCTAAAGGGCTATAAGCCCATGCGTACCCTTTAATTCAGCAATGTCACAACGAGTTCTGTATCCCAAAGAAATGATAAGAAAGGGAAAAGTGGGTATATATATACATATATATATATATACACACACATATATATGTATACACATATACATATACATACCTACATATATATACAAACACACATGTGCATGCACGAATTTATGCATAGGTACATATGTGTATGCAAATATGTATTGTGCATATATGTAAGTATACGTGTGTGTATATAGGCACACGTATATACACTTATACATATACATATGCATATACATATATGTATGTGTATACATTTATATGTATATGTGTATATATACACACACATATACATACACATGCACAGCTCTTTTTCTGGTGGCAACAAACTGAACTTTGGAGTCTGAACGCAGCTCAAAGCATACTATTTTCTCTTTTTTTTATTTCTTATGTTTTTTTTCCTTTATGTTTAGATTCTATTTTTCACAGTAAAACTACTATGGAAATATGTTTGATATATTATATTACATTTCTAGTCTATATTGGATTGTGTGCTCTCTTCGTGGGGGAGAGGGAGAAATTTTTGGAAATCTAAATCTTATAAAAGTGAATGTGGAAAACTAAAAATAAATACATACATTTTTTAAAAAAGAATTGTACCTGAGAGATAATTTCTGAAAACTTTATTTTGACCCTCAAGCTTTCAGGGGATATATAAGCTAATGATTTAACTTGATCCCCTCCAAGCTCTATTGCGTGTTGTTGCTATTATTTCTTTTTTTCCATTTTTTTCCAAGCCTTCATGGACACATTTTGCAGTTTTCTTGGCTTACTCATTTACTTCTCCAGCTCATTTTACAGATGAGGAAACTAAGGTGCAAAGGCCTTAAGGGATTTTGCCAGGAATACACAGTCTCTGAGGACAGATTTAAATTCAGAAAGATATTCAGTAAGATATTTCCTGACTCTAAGCACATTACTCTTTCCACGATATTCCTTTGCTGAACTCCAGCCCCGAAATTTCAACTTAACTTCAAAATATACTGGAATCCTAGAGTAAATTCAGTTTTTTTAATCAAAAAGTGATTTTCTCCTCATTAGAAAAAGATAAATTTAGAATAGCTAGATATGCTCAGGCCTTTTAGGGACTGGCTACCTTTGTACTGCTAGTGGTCATCTTGTTCAAATTGCTTCAGTGGAAGCTTCCTGAGAAAAATGACCTCAATAGCTTCAAGGGAGTCATATTTATATGAACTGTTGGGTTTGAATGACTTTGGAAGTGACATTGCAGTTGAACTAGCAGTTCTCAGAAATATATTTGTATTTGGACATAACTAGTCATTCAGTGGTGGCATGAGGCACTTCAGAAGTGAGATAAATAACAAGAATTTTAGAATTGTTTGACAACTATGCTGAAGAAACTGGGTTTTGCTTGTTTTTTAATTTAGATTTTGAGATGCCAGTTGCATTTGTTACATGGATTTTTTTTGTCATTCTTTTATGCATGCCATTGGAGAAGCTATTGAAAGGACCATGCTAAATTATCCCTTGGGAGATCCACCCCAGGAGTGCATTTCTGCAATTGGGAACAACTGTGATGCCTAGCACAGTGCCTAGCATATAGTTGGTACTTAAATGTTTTTGATTCATTGATTTAATTACATTCTCATTTAATTATTTGTGAACAGGAACGAGTGTTTTAAGATTTAGAAAATTTATGCACTCACCCCACACTGAACTGTGAGTTATTCTCTCAGAAGTTTTGAGTGAAGGATAGCAGAAAAGTAGAGAATTCAGGAATCAAAAGCAATAAACTAACCCCAGAAGAAATGACTTCTTCATGTACATAGTATATAGAACATAGAAATTGACCTTGAGGATTGTCTGGCTTTGATGTTTTTTGGTACTATCAACATGACTTGATAGCTGGCTGATTATGTTGAATGAGAAGTGTGAGGGTTTGTGAATGACACATTATTTATAAGCCTGGTTGACTGGGAGGATGGTTGTACTATGTACAGTAATAGGGAAAATAGAGGGAAGACATTTTGGGGAAATGAAAATTAGTTCATTTTGAAAATGTTTAAGACAACAATTTGACATGCAGCACAAGATACACAATAGGCAGTTGGAGATACAAAACTGGACGTTATGAAGGGGTTAGTGCTGGATAAATAGATTTAAGAATCATTAATTAATAATCCATAGGAGATAATGAGTTCATTAACCAAAATACTATCAATCTCTTTTCTCCCTAACTAGTGAGTGACATAAAAGGGTTTTATTTTCTTCCTATTATTGAACCTAAATTGCCAGAGAATTATCCTGAATCAGGACTAGTTCAAAACTGAAGGCAAAAGAGAGATGCAAATAGTTCTAGGGAAACTTCATGAAGAAAAAAAATTAGTTCTCATGTATAAGTATGTTACCTCTACTGAAATATTAATAGATGATAGATAGAGATATAAGTTCTATATGTAGACGGCCTTGACATATGAAGAGAAAATACATTATGCTTGTGTTTGAAATATTTATTAACATAATATGTATTTTCTTTATTTTCCTGAAATTATTTCTCATTTATTAACGATTATGTATAAATATATATGTGTGTGCACACACATACACATATATGCACGCAGGGTTGTGTTCGTCCTTCATTGCCAAAGAAGACTATGCTATCAGAGAGATGATGACACGACTTTCACTTGACTGTTTTGAGGTAGAGAGGGCTGTGCAAGGTCACCAGCCTCACTTCTCCTCTACAGTCATCTGAATCCAGTGACCAGATATTCGGCAGGATTATTAGAGATGACTCAGAATGCACTGGGAGACCTTGTCCCCTTTAAGCCATGGTCTATGCAGGTACTCTCTTAGGGTGATAATGCCCATTCATTGAATAGGTCTGTTTAAGAGGTAGCCAAGGCATAGCCTCTTAAATGAGGCAAAGAAAAGAATGGCATGATTTTATTTGTCATCAAAGGACTAACACAGCTCTGTGAGTAAACTCAGCTCCTCCTCTCCTGTCTGTCTCCCCTCCCCTTCCTTCTCCTCGCCAAAGGAAGGTAAATTTGGGTGGCCAAAAGATGCCCGGTTGACTTGTGGTTTACTGGCTAGTTTACCTTCCCTTCCCTTCCATTCTATTCTCTTCCATTCCCTTTCCTTCCCTCTTTTTCCCTTCCCTTCCCTTCCTTTACCTGAACTTTGAACTTACTGTACTGTAAAGCTCAGGCACCATGGAGCCCCTGTCCCCTGCCCAAAGGCTCCCTTTTGAACCCTCCTGGCTTATGGTTGATAGATGCACACACTCATATATGGGATATAGTACGTGTTTCCATCATTGTGCATTCACTTTTCAGAACACACAGACATATGTACATCTATCTGTGTGTATGTGTGTGTGTGTCAATCTGACTGACAAGGATAATGAAATTTCTATGTAGTCATAGTATAGTATTTTCCAGAATTAATTGAAAACATGTTAGGCATTATTCTTCTGTCATTTTCGTATTGGGCTACCAACGTTAAATTTAATTATTCATTGCTAAAGAGCTATTAAGGATTTTGTGATGTTTGGTTGTATCCTCAGAGGAACACCGGCAGTTGCCATTAGTTATTTATGAGTAGACTCAATAAATATCATTGGATAAATTCTGGGAAATATAAACATGCATAAAAACAATCCTGTCATGTGCCATAAAAATTTAATTATTATGAAATGTTTGCATCTACTAATTCATGTTTGTAATGTCTTAGAGAATAGAGCAACAAAATTAATTTGGTATGGACAAAAGCAACAAAACATGTAAACAAAGTATAAGCAATTCTACCTGATATAACAAGTTATAAATTCTGAAAAAAGACAGATTTTGCCTTTCATGATTTCTTGCATCCTCTTCATTACATTTCTTTCTTCATAGTATCTCATAAAGTAGTAATCTCTGTCTATCTCTTTTTAGCTGCAAGTGTATAAATAAGGAAACTATTTGACCTACTATTGCAAATCTGTTATTTTGCACCATTTCCCCACACGATCAGAACATTAACCTCTCTATTTAGTATCTGCCTCTTCAGGTAAGTGCATAAACTATCATACAGTAGTGGAAGAGAGTAACAGGTATTCATTCTTAATGGACAATGTAGCAACTGATATTTTAAGGCAAATATTTTAATAAAGCAATATATTCTTTAATTAAACAAGTACTAAGCAAATATTAAGATTAGATATGATGATTTATATCTTTTGTTTTATTGATGTTTTTAAAACATGCATGTGTACATACATACAAGTACAAACACATTCCATTCATTAAATTACACATGGACGTATATGCATAAATAAAAAGATGTATATATGTATATCACTTTACCTTTCCTCCTTGCTTCCCTTCAAATAACTTTCCCCCTGTACCCAAGATGAAGAGATAATCAGAACAAATCAACACACTTATCATGTCTTTAAATGAATGTCTCATTCTATGCTTGCAGTTCAACTCCTCACTGATGTATGAAACCAACTTTACTCTCAGAATTTCAAAGGCAAAATTGATTACTGAACTGGTCAGAATGCTGAAGTTTTATGTAATCAATGTCTTTTCTTTCTTCACATCACTATGGTCAACATGAAAACTCCTCTGATTTTTATTATTCAACTTGCTATCAGTTAATACATTTCATGTGATATAAGTTAAAAGAACTTAAAACATTAAATGCAATTGAAAATCACAGAATTTTAGTACTGGAAGGTTCTCTGTGTCTATTAAGGCATATCCAACAGGTACATGAAGAAGCAGAAGAGTTTTAGAGCCAGATCACATATTCTTCTGACTGTTAATTGTTAAATTATTAATGTCAGTATTTAAAGCTCACAAATCAACAAATAGGATGAATCAGTGGTTTGCATTTATTGTTTTATTACTAGATTTCAAAAAATTATAGAAAAATTTTAATAATGAAAATTATGTTTAAAATATTTTAAGTTTATGATATATTCAGAAAGTTTATTATTAAACATTTTCTAGTGCACCTAACAAATAGGTAAGATGTTTTGTGGGAAAGAGGCATAAAGCCTGTAATTTCAGTGATATGAAGAAAGCTTGGATGAGGAAACTCATTCATCCAAAGGAGGACTGATACCTATTCTATAAATAACAGCCTAGAGGCTGCTTAAAGTTTTGAGAAATTAAGTGATATTCTCAAAATAAAACAGATAATGTGTATCAGCTAGTATAAAACAAGTCTTTCTGGCTCTGAGACTGACTGTCTTTCTACTAGACAACCCTAATTTTTAAAAACTAATTGGTTTAAAAAATATTCTAAACAGTTAATTTCAAGCACTATCTTGTTCTTAGATCTATAAAAGCCCACCATTTCCATTCATCTAAACATAACTTTCCCTTAAAAAAAGTAGCTTGAGGAGAGAAGGAAAGAAAGAAAGAAGAGAAAGGAAAAAGGAGAAGAAAGGTGAAATTTTATTGCTATCTTTTGTTTTTACATCAATGACATTTCTGAATATAACAACTTCCCACCTAACCCTACCCTCTCAGTTTTAGACAAAACTCATCAGAGGGCTAACTTTGTGGCAGTCTATGTAATATTCTACCCATGTTTTACCTCTTTAAGATCAAAAGGAGAGAAGTGAGTTTTCCATCTGTTCTTATAGCCCATTTTGAACATTAATTGAAGTGTATATATATATGTGTGCATAAGCATATATTTATGTACGTACGTATATGTCTACTACTTTTATGTATAAACACACATGCACACACATACAAATCTGTATATATATATAAACATATAACAGTTGCATATACATCTCTGAATATGTATATACATGGGCACACACATATGAGAGATATTTAGGAATATAAATCAATGAAATATAAATCATGAGCTTTACTACATCTATGATTCCATCAATGTCAGTGTTTCCTCCATGAAATAAAACTCTGCCAGTGCTATGAAAACTTTTTCTCATGTTAGTGTCTTCAATATTTCCCCATGAATTATCCATAAACTACAAGTCTAAATTTAGGGGAAAGTATATGCCTATATTTAGGGGAAAAAAGCTTATTTTCAAATGTTTAGAGTAAAATAAAGATTTTATTTACTTCTCCTAACAACATGGAATGTTTGAATCACATCTGTTGTTTACAGATTTCATATTTTCTTAGATATTTTACTTTCAAAGTGAATGTGATTTCTTAAAATAATTTGTTAAGATAATTGTTAATATATGCTAAAGCTCATAATATACACAATTTATATTTTACATGAATTTACTAGCTGTGAATTAACAAGTTTCCTTTTATGCTACAACGTTTTACAGTAAATTGGAAAAGTTTAACTAAAGCAAGTTCAAGTAACAAATAAATTGATTTACTTGCATTTACTCAAATAAAATATATTATCCACTGTATCTAAAGCATTTGGATATAGCATACAACAACAAAAAAATGTAAAACATTCCAAGAACTCAGGATTTTCACAATATGCTAGGTGATACACACGGCAAAAATAAAAGAAAAGAAAACTGAAGAACTGACATCAAATGAGAAAGCCCTGTATATGGCTGGTTGTTGTCCCTTGTTATTGAAAAGGAGTAAAATGTCAGCACTTTGTTGTAGTCAAATTATAGTGTGTCTGATCAAACCAAAACAAGTTCAGAATGCTTTGCCATAGGTGGAGTCCAAACAGTCCATGTACACATTTGGGGTGAAAATGTCTCTAAAATTATGCATCTCCTGTTTCTTTTGAGCTACTGCAATTTTGCTTCACTCATAGAATACAGCAACTTCTTTGATCGGGATTGGCCAGGCTGCACAGGTGATTCTTTGCCAGCATCTCCAGTTATGCAATTGATTCCCAAGAGAAACATTGAGTGTGTCCTAGTAATGCTTTTCTGACCACAGTGTCAAGCCACATATATAAGCCTTTCCTGATCTTCCATTTTGTTGCCTAAAACAAATATATTACATATTTCCTATGTGTAATGTTATACAAGGGATGAATAATGGATTCAAAATACAAAAAAAAAATTGCATATTGTTTTTAGTAAACAAAAAACATAGAAGTAGTCAAAGTTATTGTTTGGGAAGGACAGGGAGAGTGGATTAATTTCTATTCATTTTTTGTAAATAGGAAACATTTATGTAGTTACATCTAGTAACTAAAGTCATCACACTTAAATATTTCCTGATATTAATTAGCACTATGCCCTTATCCCAGTTCACTACTGTGTTATTTGAGTTGGCAGACATATTGAAGTTTGGGATTGAGGGAATGAGAGGTATGAAGCTAAGTTTTGAATTTTACTCAGTTGGTGACAAGACACATACAAATTGTTGATTCTCTACCTTAAGTACTTGTAGAAGGGGTATCTTCTTGGAAATGTCTTTTTTCCCGAAAAACACAATTTGGAAGTAGTTCCATTATTTCAAAAACCTAAGAGTCTCACAATGTCTTTTCTTACCATTGCTTGTTAGGTTCATGGCCTCCTACTTATTGTTACAAAACATAAAGGAATCCTAAATCAGGTCATACTTTCACGTGCCTGGAGGG
Source organism: Notamacropus eugenii (assembly GCF_028372415.1). NCBI lineage: Eukaryota > Metazoa > Chordata > Mammalia > Diprotodontia > Macropodidae > Notamacropus > Notamacropus eugenii. The sequence goes on from NC_092875.1 coordinate 384,740,542, forward strand.
AAAAGAAAATTATTTCTAAGAGAGGGTAATACACTTTCAATGTCAACTACCTCCTGTACATAATTGTTCTGTAGTTTTAATACCTCCCATATATATATATATAAAGAATATATATTTGAAAGATAAAACTAGAACCTCTAAAAATAAATCTGGCTCAATTCGTGTTCTTTCTTTCTGTTCTTCCTGCCATCCTTCATTCCTTCCTTCCTCAATATGTAGAAAAATTTTCATTTTTGTTCTATGTTAATATTTTACAAGATAATAACGATAATGATAGAAAAATTTCTTTGTGATTAATTGAAGGTTAGCAATAAGGTAACATGATACTCAGACTTTTGCCTTTTTATCAATATCTGAAAACAAAATATGGTATATTATTTGAAAATTCAAAGGGATTAAATACATAAGGAGTGTATTGTAATCATCTCTGTATTTTTTTTTGGCATTTGAATTCGTCACATAAATTATATATAATTTTACAGTGTTTTTCTATCAAAAGTTCTAGCTAGATACATTGCAAATTCATGTTATCTCACTCTAATAAACTCTTATTACAGGCATCTTCTCTATTTGAATCCCTATCCTTACTCTCCATAACATATATATATATATATACATATATATATATATATTTAAATTTCTCTTTCCTACTCATATCTTACACATATCCCATCAACCATCTCTTTCAGCAGAAGACATTGCCTCTTAATTTACTGGAAAAATTGAGGTCATTCTATATGAATTCTTTTTTTTAAATCTCAAAACCCTTTGGTGATGTCACTCTTCATTCTCTTCCTTTCTCCTACTCTCTGAGAAAAAGGTGGTACTACTGCTTTCGAAACAAAGCTCTCTACTTTGATCTCATTCATTTCCATTTTGTTCAGTAGATGGAAAAAACAAAGAAATAAACCCTTAACTTTCCACTGCCTCTAATATTCTACCCTGCCATATCTTCTGATTTCTTGCCTTTTGACTTCATAAACACAAAATTTGCTAAATTCTACCATTGCCTTAATGTTGCACCCATATTTTTCCTCTGTATCTCAGCCAAATATTCAGCTTAAAAAACTCTGCATTTCTATCTACTACCTCTCCTTCCACTCATCCATAACTTTCGTTCATTGTAGCTTCTGACTTTATCACTTGTTCAAAACTGTTCTGTTTAAAGTTACCAGAGTTGTCTTACTGTATCTGATCATCTTTTTTTCAGTTCACCTCATTCTCTTTCATTTGATCTGTTCTGATGAAAAAAAAATCTTAAAAGGGAGGCCCTTTGGTTGCCTTTACATCCTACAGGTATCAACATTGAATTAGTGTGGCTTTTGAAACCTTGGAATTCTGGAGGAGGGTAGACTCGCCTTACAACTCAGGAATATCCATATTTTGTTGGTTACAAATCTGAACTCTGAAATCAGGAAGCCAATGAGCCCCGTGGATCTTTTGAACTCACAAATCTGTAGTTTTTCTTCTCTTCAAGTGAGCAAAAATGTTACTAAATGAGGCAAAGAGGAAGTGGATTTTTGAATCAGTCAAAGAGCTTCCTCCTTAGCCTGCGATTAGTCAGTTATAAACATTTTAATAACTCCATACATGTCCTATAGCCTCTCCAAGGTATCTACATGGTATGCCATTGTGACTTTCTCAAAAATAAGATTCCTGGTTTCCCTCACGAAGATGGGACCTATTCAAGATTCAGTGTGCACTTGACAGACCCACTGTAAATACCTTCCTATGATTTTGTACTAGCTATCTCCCATGCCTGGAACACACTCCATTCTCCCATTAGTCTCATAAAATATATTTTATTAAAAATCTAACTCAAAGAACAACTTCTTCATGGAAATATTCCTGATCTCCTTGACTTCTAGTAGCCTCCATTTAAAACTATTTCACATTCAATTCTCTTTATATTTATTCTTTTAAAACGTGTATATCCTTGTATCTCAGATTTGTAAGGGTAACTTAATTCTTTGTATTTTTTCCCTAAGCCACCTAAAACAATGTATAGCATATGATAAACCTTTAATAAATGCTTTTAAATTGAGTTAAACTTTCTTTTGTTGTTTCACATTTCAAATTATAAATGTTAAGTGTTTACTTTTTAATATAATGACTTAATAATTAGGACTTTAAAAAAGCCAGTATGAGACAAATGTTTTTAGGTTAAAGAATTAATTTTAATTTCGAAATATACAATCAATAGCATTTCTGTTAATATCGAAGTTTCATACACACAGACACGTCACACAGACACACACACGTGTCTGTGTGTGAAGTTCATGGACTACCATTCAAACATAGGTAGCTACACAAGAAAAAATAGTAAAACATTATACATCTTATGTGAAGCTTCTAAGGTATGCTGAGATTTTTTTAAACAGAGAAGAGAAGAGGTGGTGGCAATGTAAAATGAATCACACTCATTTTTCTCATTCTGTATTCTGAAATCTAAGATGAAGAAAAATTGTGATGATCCTCTCATTGGAAATGTTCTGCAAGCTCTGGCATTCAAATTTGCAGGTGTGATTTTAACTCCTAATGGTGCCACTTCATATTCAGCCTAAGAGGTTTCCAGGTTTGTATAGAAGGTAGATGAACTGAAGGGTTAACTATTGAATAGTTATTTTTAATGTAGTCCTATAAATGGTAGCCCTATTTAATTACACTAAAAAAATAGATAAATAATGAACACTTACAGAGATTACCAAATTCCCATGGAAACTAGAAACATATACATATATTTATAGCAAACATGATTCTTTATAAATATCAGATTGTGCAGATGTGCCAGTTCTGCCTAACTATGCAGAAATTGGATAATTATTTCTAAAACGAATGGGTTTGTGATGAAAATGCTACAAAGTGAGAAATGTCATTTCATTGCCAACATCAGTTTGTTCAGTCTCAGAGACAAGAATGGGTCAAAAAGTAGGTGTTTAATGAATATAAAAAGAAAAGTAAAAAATGACACTGTACAAGCATTCAAATTAATGGAGATGCACATTTTCTGCCAGGGATTTCTGAGGAACTTGGAGAAATAAATGATTTGCTTTCATTTCCTGATGTTCAAAGTAGAAATGATGATATGAATTAATATTTTTAAAGCAAAATCTGTATTTTTTTTGATTCCATAAATCTAACCTGGAATCTGTTTTCCCTTTCTCCTTGTTCCTGCTCTTTTCCTCCATACATATCTCCATAGTAAACAAAAAATACAGGATCATGACTTTCATGTGCAAAAAGACCTTAAAATACCTCTTGTTTAATCCCCTCCTCTTACAAAATGAGTAAACTTGATACAAGAGAGTTTTATTTAAATTACTTGGTTAATTAGACATAGATAAGGGCAGGGACAGAGTTATTATTTGGTAACTACAAAGGATCCATCTATATGTTAAAAACAAAAACCACATTTACGCCTTAGCAAGAAAAACAAAAAACAAACAAAAAAAAAAACTAGGCCAAACCATGGAATACATAATGTTCATTATTTCTGTGCCCTATGTGTGAAGCAAGCAGTGACCTCATTTTTTTTTGTTTTCTTCCTGATCCTCCAGTCAATTTTTTTCTAGTTATAACCTAGAAAGGTTCTGATAAACCAATTCTAATTAAACAAGATATAACCAAATAACACCTTGCTTTAAATGATATCTCATTTAAGTATATCTAAGCACTTTGTTAAGGTATATTTTATCACACAGAGGACTGAAATAGTTGAATTTCAAGGAATAACAAGTAGACTGGGCAATATTTTGGGGAAGTGTCTCTTCACAGTTACATTGAAAATGTGCTACATGCTCAGTAATTTTCTTAGAAGCAACAAGGGAAGTCAATGAATAGAGTCTTGGACTGAGAGTTGAAATAGACTAGAATTCCACTCTTGCCCCACATATTTACTATATAAGTTTGAATAAGTAACATAATCACTCTTGGCCTCAGTTTATTCATCTGTAAAGTGAAAGAGAGTGTTGAACCCAAAAACCAGCTAGGTACCTTTCATCACTGAATCTATACCTATCCATGAAAGTGAGACAAAACTAAATATCACACAGAAAAATCACTGGTGGACTGGAAAACAAATAGAACACTTCTAATAAATTTGATATAGACAAATGAGTTATCTCCATTTTATAAAGATTTTCAAGTGGCTAACAGTGAAAAAGAAGATTTAGAAGGTAGTTGTCAGGAGTTTAAACTCTCTCAGAATCAATTTAACTTCTAATATCAAAGTAATTACAATGACGGTTTAAAATATGATGAAGAAAGAAAAATACTATACATTCACACCCTGATAATAAATGGTATTTTAGTAATGAGGCAGTTGATTGAAACACTAAGTATCCAGTTAATGGACAAGTAGAGCCTGTATTTTTAACAACCCAATTCCTTCCCATTGGTCTGAATGTCAATCAGGGAATCATCTTTATTTCTTCATGTCATTTTTTTCCTTCTGGATTCACTTATTACTTAAATTTTCAAAGTTTTAATCTCCCTCTATCTCCACCACCAACAGGTTTCCATGTTCAAGATGTTAGATTATGTGATATATACAATGGATATAATGTAAACAGTGGCAACACAAATTGGACTTGTCTGACATTTGATCCAACTAACAGGTATTCAGATTGTGATGGGAGGAACAGTATCATTCAGCCCTTTACAAATGGTCACAGTGAAGAAGATGGATGAGAAAGTAATGCTTCCTATTAAACAAGAGAAGAATCTTTGGGAGATCCTTCTTTATTCTAAATGGAGAAACTAGGCTTATAAAGCAACAGTTCAAAGGGGAAAACCTAAAGAGACTGCTTATGCTTTTAAGTGGTTTACATGGTTTAGAAAAATGACATTCTTTCACGTTCTTCTTGATCAGAATCATGTTGGCATTGTCTTCAACAATGATGATTATTTTGGCACTAAAATGTGTGAACATATAACGCTAGACAACTTGATGATGCCCATGATTGGTACCAGAGCTGGGGAAAGAAATCTATTGGTCAGGGAAAATCTCCAATTATAATAGATAACACTAATATCACAGTTTGGGAAATGAAACCTTATATGGGAATGGCTATAGCCATATGATGCCAAGTGGATTTCCAGAAACCTGAAACATGTTGGAAATTTGGCCCCAAGGAATTAGAAAAGATGAATAAATGGGGAGTGTCTTGTGAAGATATTGCACAGATGTTGGATCATTATGAATATAAAATGTCTATCTCTATTGTAAAGAATTCAGTGGAACCTCCACATGGAAGTTTTGAGAGACTTCAAAGACAGAGGTCGGAAGGCTGTGTAGATTCATGGAATCACTTTCATGTTGAAAAATAGCTAATATTCAGCTTGCTTTCAACTATAATGAGCTTATGGCTTACCCATAAAAACAAGTTTTAGAACTTTTTGGAGGTTTTTAAATAGGTTCAAATCTAATAAAAAAAAAAAAAAACTAGAACCACCATTACTTCACAGAGTTTCTTCCAGGAAAACTGTTTAAATATTAAAATGCAAATAAAAATAACATATAAATTGTTAAAAAAAAATAGAGCTTACTTGTAAATATTTTGTGTTAAGTATGCTTATAGAATGCATTCACATTAATATTTCACTTAACATAAAGTTAAACCAATAGTATAACTTAGTTGGATTAATTGACTTAATCATCACTCCTATTTTTTTGCTAGACATTTCATAGTGTCTTCATTAACTCATAGACTTTATTTTAAAATTTGTATTAATCTTTCTAGCAGCTCCTCAAACTAAGGGTGACTCAATCTCTTTTGTAATTATGCAACTTAATAAACAGCCACGCCACTATTTAATCTAATATTTCTCAACATAACCTTACCCTTGTTTTACTTTAAAGTTATCTGTACCTTCTTCATTTGTGTATGTGTGTTTATATCTTTTCTACCCTTTGTTGATACCAATTTGACAGCAAAAGTCGAGGTTATCAGCCTTTCTGAAACAAGGAAAGTGGTTTCCTTAGCAACAGAAGCAATGTAAAATCTCTCCTAACACCTGTTCTTCCTAGTCATATTTCCTGCAGCTGAGAACTGTGGATTTGGGAAACAATTTCTATTTTGGTTTTTGATTATATGTATTCAGGTAAATTATGGGAGAGGGATATTGCTGAGCTTACAGCTTTGCATGGGTCAAAATACTCAAACAGTTAAGTGTTTGACCTCTATCTAGTTATTAGTGATTGACATTTTAGCTTCCCCTAGAAGTATTTTCATTGTATTTCCCTCTGAAATGCTTAGAAACCTGTGATAGTACTAAGAGTTGGAAATCTAGTTAGGGCAGCAGGCATTGTCGAAGTGCAAAATGACAACACATTACAGATACCATAGCTCCATTGTCACCCTTAGGCTTTCTAGTCAGCCAACATTCATAATTCATGGAGCCCAGTAATATAAAAGGGCAATGTGCCTGACTGCTGGAGAAAATTACTGTCATACTTTGGCTTATAAATTTTTAAAATCATTCATTTTCTTCTTTGCATAAGGTCATTTTTTGTCAAAATTTAACAGACTAACATGCAGTGCTTGTATTATGTCTCATAAAAACAATTTCCTTTAAAATTTATTGTTCATTTGTATTCTGTTTCTTTGTAGAGTTCCTTAAAAGTCTAACCTTAAGAAATATTGTGAATATCTTTTAAAAGAAGATTTCTACAAAGTACTTGCCTACATTTTTCTTGACCTCAGTCTCAAAGTATACACAATCTTCAAAAGTAAAATTATTTGCTCTAACTTTATCATTGATCTTTACACTTCCTCCCTTTCCTCAAGCAAAATAACATCATTATTCATATTTATCATGACCTTTATTCTGTTGTGCCCTTACTGTTTTCCCAAACTATCACCTCTAATGCCAACCTTGTGTAATCCATGCCATCTAGCTTTTCCTGATCTAATTTGAGATTTTGTTTTTAGTTCTACTCATGAAAATTATGGAATCACACTGATTTTATCCACTATGAAGTTGTAGTTAATTTCTTAGATATCTTCATCTCTGTTCTTATGGAACAATAATATTCCATTAAAATCACGCACCACAATTTGTTCAGCCATTCCCCAACTGATGGGCATCCCCTCAACGTCCAATTCTTTGCCAGTCCCAAAAGAGCTGCTATGAACACTTTTATACATATCAGTCCGTTCCCCTTCTTTGTTATGTCTTTAGGATTCAGAAGTGGAAGTGTTATCTCTGAGTCAAAGGATGTGCACAGTTTGTAGCCCTTTTGGTGTAGTTCTAAATTGTTCTCCAGAATGGTTGAATCTGTTCACAACTCACCAACAATGCATTAATGTAGCAATGTCCCCACAACTTCTCCCAAACTTAGCATTTTTCTTGTCATATTAGCCCATGTGATAGGTGTGAGGTTCAACCTCAGAGTTGTTTTCATTTGCCTTTCTCTAATCAGAAGGAATTTAGAGCACTTCTTCATATACCTATAGGTATATTTCATTTATTCACCTGAAACTTCCTGCCCATACTGTATGACCATTTTATCAATTGTGGAATGACGTGTACACTCATAAATTTTACTCAGTTATCTATATATTTGAGGAATGAGGCCATTATCAGAGATAGTCTTGTGCAAAGATTGCTTCCTAGCTTTCCACTTTCTTTGGTTGACTTAGTTTTGTTTGCATAAAAGTTTTTCAATTTAATATGATCAAGATCATCTGTATTTTGTAACTCTATCTCTTGTTTGGTCATGAATTCTTCATTTCCCTACGGATCTGACAGGTAGACTACTCCTTGATCTTCTAATCTGATTGCTTCATTATCTATGGTCCCTTTTCAGATGATGTTTCCTTTCTTAACCCTTTTTATTAGGTATATTTTTGCTTTTAATTTGTCTGAAATCAGGATTGCTATCCCTATTTTTGTTTGTTTTTCTTTTTTATTACTGAAACTTCAATGCAGAAAATGAGAAAAATAAACATAAATATTGAAAGACATACAAAATAAGAAAAGAAAAAAGAAAAACATGTCATGTGTGTAGCAGAATGTAAGAAATGATTCAAAATATAAAGCACTAAAGATTCATTTCAAGAAAGGTTATTTAATCAATATTACACATTTTGTTGAGGGATGTCTATCTTTGTTCCCTTGTTAATTTTTCTTTGTTCTCTGCTGTGAACTTTTTATGATGTTATCCCTCCCTTACTCCCCCAAGATGAGTACAATTTAACAGGAGTATATTTATATATAAATATAGATGTATATATATATATATATATATATATATATATATATATATATATATATATATATATATACGTTTACCTATATGCACATGCATGCATATATAGACAATATACTTTCCCTAACAAATTCTACTTTTGTTGTTTTTATGTTTGTGGATATCTTTAATTCCGTATTCCTCCTAACTCCTCTACTTTACTTCTACTCAATACCTTGCCCTCCTATTACTTAACCTTCCCCCCTCCAATGATCTCTTCTTTATGCTCCAATTATCACAAATCTTAATACTCTTCTGTAATTTTTCTTTAACCTATTCCCTCAGCCTTCCATCTAGAGATCCATCCCTTGTCCTTCCCCCTCCACACCACATTAGAATTTTATTTTTTTTCTGAATTTATAAGAGTTCTATACTTTTCTAGATATGTGTGTGCTGTTCCCTCTTGAATCCACTCCTAATGAAAGTATTCAGAAGTAACAGTCCTCCTCCCACATCTAATTCCTCTGTATTACCTCTTGCTTTTGCACCTAATTTGCATAAAATAGATACTTTTTAGATGTTCTTAAACAATATTACTTTTTAAAATCATATCATACTGAAGTCTGCACAACATTTTGAGTTGCAAATTTTCTCGCCATCTCTCCCATCCGCCATCCCCAAACACCGTGCGTTCTGATAGCCGATTCCCCCAATCTGCCCTCTCTTTTACCACACACCTCCCATCCCTTATCCCCATCTTTTCTCTTTTCTTGTAGGGCAAGATTGATTTCTATACCTTATTACCTGTATTTCTTTTTTCCCAGTTGCACGCAAATACAATTCTCAACATTCATTCCTTAACCTTTGAGTTCCAACTTCTTTCCCTTCCTCCCTCAGTACCCATCCCCACTGAGAAGGAAAATAATTCAATATGGGCTATACGTGTGTAATTTTGCTAAAGACTTACGTAATAGTCACTGTGTGAAAGACTATATTTCCTTCCATCCTATCCTGCACAGTATTTATTCTATTCTCTTTTTAGAACTTGTCCCTCCCCTAAAGTGTTTACTTCTAATTACTCCCTCCTCCCATTTGCCCTCCCTTCTATCATCCCCACTCCACTTATCCCCTTCTCCCTTACTTTCCTGTAGTGTAAGATAGATTTTCATATCAAAATGAGCGAGCATGTTATAGCTCCTTAAGTCAAATGTGATGAGAGTAAGCTTCACTTTTCCCCTCTCACCTCTCCCTATTCCCCTCCATTGAAAAAAACTTTTTCTTGCCCCCTTTATGAGAGATAATTTGCCCCATTCCATTTCTCCCTTCCTCCTTCCAATATATTCCTCTGTCACCCCTTAACTTTATTTTTTTACATATCATCCCTTCCTATTCAACTCACCCTGTGCCCTCTGTCTATATGTATGTGTGTATAATCCCTCCAACTAAGCAAATACTGAGAAAAGTTTCAAGAGTTACAAATATTATCTCTCCAAGTAGGAATGTAAACAGTTCAACTTTACTAAGTCCATTATAATTTCCATTTTCTGTTTAGCTTTTCATGTTTCTGTTGATTCTTGTGATTTAAAGTCAAATTTTCTATTCAGCTCTGGATATTTTATCACGAATTCTTGAAAGTCCTCTACTTCACTGAACACCCATTCCCCTACCCCCAAATCTTTGTTCCTTTGACATCTGCAATATTGTATTCCAAGTCCTTTGAACCCTTAAGGTAGAAGCTGCTAAATCTTGTGTTATTTTGATTATATTTCCACAATACTCAAATTGTTTCTTTCTGGCTGCTTGCAATATTTTCTCCTTGACTTGGTAACTCTGGAATTTGGCTACAATATCCCTAGGAGGTTTTCTTTTAGGATCTCTTTCATGAAGTGATCAGTGTATTCTTTCAATATTTATTTTACCCTCTGGTTCTAGAATATCAGGGCAATTTTCCTTGATAGTCTCAAGAAAGTTGATGTCTAGGCTCTTTTTTTGATCATGGCTTTCAGGTAGGCCCATAAGTTTAAAATACTCTCTCCTGGATCTATTTTCCAGGTCAGTTTTTTTTCCAGTGGGATATCTCACATTGTCTTTTATTTTTTCAATCTTTTGGTTTTGTTTTGTAATTTCTTGGTTTCTCATAAAGTCCTTAGCTTCCATCTGTTCCATTCTAATTTTTTAAGAAGTGTTTTAGTCAGTTAGCATTTGAACCTCCTTTTCTATTTGGGTAATTCCGCTTTTAAAGCATTCTTCTCCACATTGACCTTTTCAGCCTCTTTTGCCATTTGAGTTAATCTGTTTTTAAAAGTGTTATTTTCTTCAGCATTTTTTAGGTCTCCATTAGCAAGTTGTTGACTCACTTTTCACGAATTTTTGCAGCACTCTCATTTCTTTTCCTTTTTTTATTTATTTTTTAAAATCCTTTTATTCTTTTTGAAACACAGCCCATAAAATCCCAGGAATAGGCATCTAACAGAAGGATGCCCTAGGTCCCCAGCCCACAACTCCTCTCCACCCACTCCCCTCCCCCTTATATATTTATATCTATGTACAGACTTGGAGGGATGAGGGGATTGAGGGGGACAGCTCCCTCAGGGGGTTGAGGGCAATCCAGGATCCTTGTCCCCATGGGGCCCTGACTCCCCTGCCCATCACGGTGGACCCTCATGAGACGGTGGTCCTTCCAGCTCCCAGGGCTTTGGCATCCAGTGCAGGGCATCTGGTGGGGAGACCTTAGAAGAGGCACACATAGAGTCAACCTGGGAGAGTGAGAAACTGAATTGTGGATCATTAAGAGCAGGCCAGTTTCCAAACTTCTGGTAGAGGTCAAAGCACTAGGTTCTATATTGGGAGGATGCCTTGACTCCAACCCTAACCACTGCCTTATTTACATGGATATAAGTCCTAGCCTGAAGGTATGTATTTTTCATTGCTACCAAATATGCTTCTGGGATTTTTCTTCACATTCCCCTCCAATTGTCTGAGGAGGACCCATGTTCTGCCCGTACTCTTATTCATTGTTACTGAATTAGCCACTGGTTATTACTTCATTTGTTTTGTGGGGGAAATCTGGAAAATTTTATATTTTCTGATGTGCTCCACCATCTTCCCAGATCATTCACTATGTTTTTTAAAATATTTTTTTAAAATTTATCTGAAGCATAATAACCTCTGCCCCAACTCCTTACCTTTACTTTGTGTGTGTCTCTCTGATTCAAATGTGTTTCTTGTAAGCAACATATTATAGGATTCTGTTTTTTGATCCACTGTGCTATTGTAGTTCCAATGTGATATTCACAGCATCTGTGGTAGACATGAATATCTAGGCACAATTCTGAATCATGAAATAAAACAGACTTTTCTCATAGAAGAGAGAACCGAAATATTTATTCAGACATCAGAAAACCCAATCCATCATAGTAACAAAAATCTATAGACAATAAAGTGCAAAGAACAACATAGCCCCAAGCCTTCTCCCTGCTTGGTGTCCCACAAGCCAGCTCCCTTAAATAAATCCCAAACAGGTTTTCTTTACAGAACTCACAAACAGTCTTCCCGTAAACAAAATATCCTTCTCACCCTCACAGACAGCTATGGGCTTGCCTGCATCCTTCTGTTCTGTCTGCTGTCTCCCTAATTTCCTCTCAGTTCTGCTCTAGCTCCATCTCTCCCTGTTCCACCCTTACAATTCCATCCCCATCAAACCCCTCCAACCACCTTTGTGACTAATATTCATTGCCCGGGGCGACTCCCGGGCCTTCGCCTTCTACTTACCTATCCCCGGTCTTCGGACGTCTCCGGTCCCTCTCCCGGTTGGGGGAGGGCAATAAACAGGCAGAGCATCCGAAAGGAGTTGCAGCCAGCAAGCTTTATTCCGTTTCCTCTCCTCCAGCTCTCGTGGTCATCCCCTTTTATTATCCCCTTTCTCCTCCCCCGTACCTCCCATGGGCGGGCGAGCTCCTCCCAAGTGCCTCCTCGTGGGTGGAGCCAGCCTGTTACCAGGGCCATCCCAGTACCCCACAAGGGGGCAGGTTTGGACCCTCAGGCATCTCACGGTCCTCACGGGGGACCCCGGTCCAGAGCTGTCCCCCAACATCTCCCCCTTTTTGTTTTACACGGGTAGGTTGGGCGATTCCCCCCATGGGGACCTGCCCTCGCGGTGTCTCAGAGACAAGACATCGCCTTTAAGACTCTCCAGTGCCCGTGTCAATAATTGCAGGAGGCACTTCAGGAGGCACGGCAGGAAGAGACACATAAGGACAAGAACTGCAACGGAGGAGAGCACCCCTGGCAGCCAATGCAAGTCCAGGATTCGTTGTAACCAATAAAAGATGGAACACTCTTCTTGTTCACGCTTTTCCTCAAACGTTCTGGAAAGGTTATTCAGCTGATCAATAAGCAAGTCCAACTGATGGATGTCATCTGTGGCGTTGTAAGCCAGCATAGCTCCCTGGAGGGCTTTGCGGACCGCCGGCCATTGATTGGGGAAGGTTGAGGAATCAATTGGGAGGTTAAGCACGCAAAGCGGGCGATATTTATAATGGCATTGTAACATCTCATAGCGTTGATGTAACGCCATTTGGTCTCCTAGCCAAATTACCGTGTCTTGCAGGGCGGTGATTTGGCTTTGGAGGAGATGGTCTATGTGGTCCTGACGGTGCCACGCCGCTACCTCTGATTTCATGAAAGATTGGAGAGTGGAAGCTAATAATTGTCCTTCCTCTATTAGTTGTTGAATCTGAAACTCTTCATAAGGCGGGGAGTCCCTGTGCTAATGCCCAGTAGGTGTCGCCCCTTTGATCCGCGGCTCACTGCTCTGCAGGGGTGGTGTTGTACCATTTGGACTGGACAGCCTCGGACCCAGGAAGGAACTGTTGTAAGACCATCAGAAGTGTGAGCATGGTTATCTCACGCTGTTTGCACACCCGCTTCGGACGGTGCCTTCCTCTCCGCCCTCGTCTCCTCCTTGTTTTCGGCTTCTCACAGCTCAACTGCCCATCGTGTGGGGATCCAGATCTCCGTCCCTGAGTCAGCTCCATCTGGTTGGACACAAAGATACCCCTGACCTCTCGCTATAACTACTCCAGGGCCATGCCATTTGCCTTCTTGGTCCCTCCACTGGATTCGAGCTCCGCTGAGGCAGGCAGTAGGGGCCTTTAACGGCCTTTCCCTTCTGCCTCCCATCTCGTGGAGATAAAATCTTTGTGCGGGGCATGTGCCATCGTCTCAGATTTGCAAAAAATTGTGAGTGAAGACGGCTTATGCCAGATCACCTCGGGAGAGGCGCCCCGCCGCCCTTACTCCCCCTTTTTATTTTAACAGAAGAGTTTTTATAGTGCGGTTAGCACGCTCAACAATGGCCTGACCTGTGGGATTATATGGGATGCCAGTAATATGAATAATAGAAAATTCTCTACAAAAGGCGGCAAAGGCAGAGGAAATATAAGCTGGCCCATTGTCTGTCTTTATGGCTCGAGGCACCCCAACCATGGCAAAGCAACCATAGAGGTGGTCGATCACTGAACGGGCTGTTTCCTTAGGCTGTATAGAGGCCATAATAAAATTGGAGGCCGTATCAATACAAACATGTATAAGAACTTTGCCAAAATGTGTTACATCCATTTGCCAAAGATTGTTAGGGAGATCACCACGGGGGTTAATTGCGGTATCTCGGGCAAGAGGGTGAAATGGGGCACAATTGATACACTGTTTGACTATTTGGCGAGCGTTTTCTCTGGACAATCCATAAAAGTGTCGCAAAGATCGGGCAGATAGGTGATACTTATCATGGGCTGCCTGTGCTTCTAAATGCAGAGGGAATATAAGGGCTTTATCTACAATATCATTACCCTGAAAAATGGGTCCTATGGTGGACATATGGGAACGAATATGCAATACATAAAGAGGAGTAGAGCGTTGTAACATGGACTCTTGAATATCATATAAGATTTGAGCTATAGTTGAAGCACGAGGATTAATGAGGGCAAAAGGTAAAGCAGCAATAGCATTTGCACAATACAAGCTATCAGTAACAAGATTAAAGCTCTCATTAGGTAATACGGAGAGAGCATATTGTATTGCCAGCAATTCATTTTTCTGGGCTGAGGAATGCTCGGTGGTGTACACCTTAAGGAATTACCTGGAAGGGATATAAACCGCAGCCCTATGGTTTTTAGTAGCATCCGTAAAAACAGTGGGTCCTGTAACTGGCTGTAGAGATACAATAGTAAAAGGCATATGGATAGGAAGGACTTCCCATCCTCTAAGCGCTGGGGGGAGCGGAAGCTTTATGGTATTACACATACATAAAAGAGAGGCCCATTCTGGAATCTCATCGGAGAAGCACCTTAAGGCTTCCTCTGATGCCTCTAAATTCAAAATGGGAAATCTGCCAAAAGCCAATAGGCAGCGCTCGGCACCTAAAAGAAAAAATTGGGCGACCATTCACCATTTATGTGGAAGGGCCTTTTTGTTGCGAGGGGGGTACAGCCACTCCAAAATGCCATGTGATTGATAGAGGCACCCAATGAAAGTACTGGCTTTTAATATAGTGGCATAAATGAGTTGGTTGGGTTCCTGCTGCACAACAACTGTGGAGCATCTGTTGAGGATGCTCTTGGCTGCCATTAAGGCCTTGGATGTCCAATGTCTGGGTGAAAGCAGAGCGGGATCCCCTCACAGCAAATCATACAATGGGTATAATTCACCATCAGGGATAGGGGTAACTGCCTGCATCCACTGTATAGTGCCAATCAGCTTTTGAAAATCGTTGAGAGTGGTGAGCTGAGAAAGATCAATGCTCGGAGGACGGCGAGCAATCCGTCCTTGTTTCAATTCATGGCCAAGATACTGAAAAAGGGGTGTAGTCTGTACCTTGTCTGGAGCCACAGTTAGCCTGTGGACAGCTAAGGTATCGACCATAAGTTGAGTAAGCACCATCGTGGAATCCTGACTAGGTGTGGCAATAAGAATGTCATCCATATAATGAATGATAATGGCCTTGGGGAAGCACTGTCTGAGTGGGGAGAGGATGGCGTGGACATACATTTGGCACATAGTAGGACTGTTTGCCATCCCTTGAGGGAGCACGGTAAAATGATACCTTTCATATGGCTGCTGGCGATTTTCCGAGGGAATGGAAAAGGCAAATTTGACTCTATCTTGTGTATGTAAGGGAATGCTATAGAAACAATCTTTGATGTCAATAATTGTCATACTAAAATCTCGGGGGATCTCAGCAGGGCTAGGGAGACCAGGTTGTAGCGCCCCCCATAGGCAGCATGCATTTATTAATCTCTCTAAGGTCTATGAGCATGCGCCAAGATCCATTTTTCTTTTTTATAACAAAAACAGGAAATTGTAAGGGCTTGTAGTGGGCTCAATGCGGCCCTGCTCCAAAAGGGAAGCAACTATAAAGCGTAAGGTGGTGAGCTTTTGAGGGGTTAGGGGCCACTGCTCAACCCACATAGGGGTCTCGGTTTTCCATGTTATAGGCGGGCTGCTCACCGTCACAGTGGCCCCGGAATGTTTAATTGAAGGTGTTCTGGGGTGGTAAGGTGTAACCCAAGTTGCTGAAGAAGGTCGCGCCCCCAAAGGGCGTAGGCAAGGCCGGTCAATTTCAAAGGCCTAAAATACCCCTGATGATTCTCAAAGGTCCAATTCAAATATTTAGCAGCCCGTAGTGCCAAACTGGCACCCCCTACTCCAGCAACCTGGGCAGAACCATCGTTCACCGCCCAACTGGGGTCCCACTGGGATGCATTGATGACTCAAACATCTGCTCCGGTGTTGAGCAGACCCATGATTGGGCGTCCTTCAACCAAAACTTGTACCATGGGGCAATCGCCCACAATGGGAGAGCACCAATTAACTTGATGGGTTTCCTGCCCGGACTCTTCAACCCAAGGCAGAGAGATACCCCTACCAACGGGAGTTCCTGGGGCAATGTTTATGGGATAACAATGAGGATTGCTCAAATAAATGGTAGAGGATCCGCTAGCCAACAATTGAGTATGGACTATAAATGGCACATAGCCAGAGGGTCCCACCACCAGACGGGGGAAAGGAGCGGGGGGCACGTCGATCCCTTCAGTATGCCAAGGTCTTATAACTAAATCGGCATCGGGGGAATCCGTGGTAGACGTGCATATTAGGGTTGTAATTTTTGGAGAGCCTGTTGATACTGCTGCGGGAACGATAGGGGTACAGAATTCCGGGGCTGGGGGGCAGGGACAGGGCCTACAGCCTCCACTGGGAAGATCTGTTTCTGGGGTCGGGGGCCCCCCCGAGGGAGGCCCCCTTTCCCGTTTCCCGACCGAGGTGGTTGAGGCTGCTGCTTTAGCCGGCAATGTTTGGCAATATGGCCCGGTTTCCCACAGCGAAAACAGGTGGGCAATGCTCCCATTTTAGCGACAGGGCACTGGCTCTTAAAGTGCCCCATTTGGCCACAGCGATAACATTGTTTCTGGGCCTTGGTACCTTGAAGGGCCTGAGTCACCCCTTGGGCCACCGCCGTCACCATGGCTTGGTGGGTGTCTTTAGGTGGAATGTCTAACAGCCTCTCTAATATCTCTTCGAGGGAGGCGAGAGGTCCCAAGCCCGTTAGGGCTTGGGAGCATTCTGGACGCAAGCCATCTCGGACCAGCTGAGCTATCAGGGAATCCGTTCCTGGTCCCGAGCCAAGAGACCGCTGGACCACAAGCTGGACCCGACTCACAAAATCAGTGGGGGACTCGCTAGCCCTCTGCTTTAGCCCTACCAACTTGTCCCTCATAGTCCCCGGGGCGTCAATCTTGACAAAACCCCTAATATGACAATACTGAACTGCAGCCATCACCTGAGGATCGAATTGGAACTGGTCAATAAGCTGCGAGTATAGCCCTGCCCCTGTTATCATATTCACAGCGTCCTCTGTCTCTGCAATATTGTGTTCCTTGACATATCTGAGCACCTCTTGTCTAACGGCGGCGCCATAAGCCACTAACTGTCCTGGTGTAAGGATAGCCCCCGACACTTCCTTACAATCAGCTGGGGCCCACGGCCAAGTGGCTGTGGTATTCGCAAAGAGATGCTTCACATAAGGTGACGAAGGGCCATATTTGGAAACGGCCTCCTTCAGTTCTTTCAATAATTTGCAGGGCACCGGTCGATGGAAACGGTTCTCGTTTCCCATCGGATCCCGCTCCACAATGACAGGGTAAGCGCCGGCCCCCTCCCACTCCTCTAAATCTATCTCCTGTCCCTCCGCCAAAGATGCGGATAGGCTCTGAGTGAGTATACTCAGAGGCTCCGAGGGCCCAGACCGCCCGTAGGTAAATAACCGTGCTCCTTGTGATGATTGTGACAAGGACGTGGCGGCTGGGGAGAAGGAGAGGGCATTCAGACCGACCTCGGGAAGACTGGGAGTTCCCAAATTCCGTTGAAACTTCTTCCTGCGAGTTCCCCAGCCCTCTCTTACTGTTTCAGGGACTTCCCATTCCTTCTTGAGTGTTCCTCCCTCATCGGACTTTCCCTTTGTCTTGGGAACTTTCCATTCCCTCTTGGGCGTTCCCTCCTCATCAGACTTTCCCTTTGTCTCGGGGGCTTTCCAGGGGACCTTCCACTCCCTCTTGGGTGTTCCCTCCTCATCAGACTTTCCCTTTGTCTCGGGGGCTTTCCACTCCCTATTGGGCGTTCCCTCCTCATCAAACTTTCCCTTTGTTCTTCCCCTCGGGGCTCTAGAGTCCCTGCCTGCACATTCTCTTAACATACCCCATGGATATAAAGGCTTGGGGTTAGGATCATCCTCATCGGATTCCTCTTCTTCTTCTGTCGTCCCTTGAAGGGACTGCCCTGTCTGGGTCTCGCCGTTTGATCACCCGGGGGGACGGGGATCCGAGCACAAAAGTGCGGTGACCACTTGAAAGAACGTAAACTCCTCTGTTAATACACCCGGGTTCACCCTCTCATAGGCAACCATCTGTTGTCCCACTATGCCCCATTTAGCTGGGCGTAACCCACAATGCTCTAGCCAAGGGGAGACATCCCAGATCTTTTCCACAAATGCTCTACAGTTCCGAATGTGGGGCTTAAGCCCATAGATCTTACAAAGCTTATACAGCTGACAAGCAAGTACTCCTTTATCTTCGGGCTTTAAACTGGGAAAACTATTTCCCTGACCCATCCTGGCCACTTCCCAATATTAAGACTGCCTGAATCTTCCCGCAGTAGTGAGGCAAGGCCACTTCTCAATACTGAGGCTGCCTGAATCTTCCCGCAGTAGTGGAGCAAGGCTACTACTGCGGGGCAAGGCAGATTCTCCTCTCCCTACGGTGGTCCCTGTTCAGGGCGCCAGATGCCCCGGGGCAACTCCCGGGCCTTCGCCTTCTACTTACCTATCCCCGGTCTTCGGACGTCTCTGGTCCCTCTCCCGGTTGGGGGAGGAAAATAAACAGGCAGAGCACCCGAAAGGAGTTGCAGCCAGCAAGCTTTATTCCGTTTCCTCTCCTCCAGCTCTCGTGGTCATCCCCTTTTATTATCCCCTGTCTCCTCCCCCGTACCTCCCATGGGCGGGCGAGCTCCTCCCAAGTGCCTCCCCGTGGGTGGAGCCAGCCTGTTACCAGGGCCATCCCAGTACCCCACAAGGGGGCAGGTTCGGGCCCTCAGCTGTCTCACGGTCCTCACGGGGGACCCTGGTCCAGAGCTGTCCCCCAACAATTCATGTGATTTAGGCTTCAGTGTGACTAAGGCAGGTCACATGAGTATATTAATGAATGGGAAAGATCTTTCTATTTAAATTGCCATTATAGCTATCCATTTCCATTTTATGTAATGGCTTATTCCACTGACATTCACAGTTATGATTACTACCAGTGTATTTCTCTATATCCTTTTGAAGATGGTGGAGTAGAAAGACAGACCTGTAGTAGCTCTCCTAGTAGCACAGCCCATAAAATCCCTGTGAAAAATGACTCTAAACAAATTCTAGAGTAGCAGAAGCCACAAAACAACATAGTTAAGGAGATTTCCAGCCCAGGAAAGACTGGAAAGGCAACAGGAAGAGTCTATCGCACATGGCACTGAGCTGAGCACAGCCCAGGATGGGTCACATGGTGCAGCATATATAGGACCTGGAACTGATTTAAGGGAGCCACGTGCAACAGAATTTCCTATATTCATCAACCCAGAAATGTCACAGACAGCTTCAAAGGTCAGTGGGAGGGCTTCTTCACCCAGAAGAGGGAAGCATGGTCTGGAACTTCAGCAACAGAGATTGCAGAGGCAGCTTTCATTTTTGAAGCCCCCACCTACAGTCCCTGGGGGAATTCAGCAGCTGATCTGAATCTCAGCCCTGGAAATTGCATGATGTAAGGAGGAACGCTGGTGTGGTAAACCTGAAGGCAGTTGTGGAGAGGATATTCTACTCACAGATTCTGGGCAGAATAATTTTTTTGTTGCTCCCAGGAGCAACAGACCAGGAGAGGAGTAAAATTCTCTACCCTGACTGTGTTGCCTTGGAGAAACTCAGAACTTACCGGTCCCCAGAGTACACCATCCTATCGGCAAAGGACTCAGAAGTCAAGTAACTGGTTGGGAAAATGACCAAAACAGGGAGAAAAAATTAGACTACAGAAAGTTACTTTTTGGTGAATGGGGATTTTCTTCCATCCTTTCAGATGAGTAAGAATAATGCATAGCATCAGAGGAACTCAAGGCTTCTGTATCAAAAACCTCCAAAATAAGTATGCAATGGTCATAGGTCATGGAAGAGTTCAAAAAGTATTTTGAAAATCAGGTAAGAGATGTGTATGAAAAATTGGGAAGATAAATGAGAGTGATGCAAGAAAATCATGAAAAGTGAGTCAATAGCTTGCTAAAGGAGACCCAAAAAACGCTGAAGAAAACAACACCATTAAAAATAGGCTAACTCAATTGAAAAAAGAGCTCAAAAAAGTCAATGAGGAGAAGTGTTATAAAGCAGAGTCAGCCAAATGTAAAAGGAGGTTCAAAAGCTCACTGAAGTAAATAGTAGTTTGAAAATTAAAATGCAACAGATGGAAGCTAATGACTTTATGAGAAACCAATAAATTCCAAAACAAAATCAAAAGAATGAAAAAATAGAAGATAATGTGAAATATCTCTTTGGAAAAACAATTCACTTGGAAAATAGATCCCAGAGATAAAATTTAAAAATTATGGGACTACCTGAAAAGCATGATCAAAAAAAAGTCTAGATATTGTCTTTCATGAAGTTATGAGGGGAGGAGCCAAGATGGCAGAGTGAAAGCAACGACTCACCTAAGCTCCTGGAAAAACTCCTCTGGATATCTCTGGGGGGAGAGTCTGACGAGACTTTGGAGGTGTAGAATCCAGTGGGAGACGGACTTTGACGGATTCGGAGCCCAGGCTGGACTGGAGGGTCCACAGGACGGATCTGTTCTGCGGGGGTAAGACCCCGGCGCACAGCGCAGCACGGTCGGCGCGGCAGGGCGGAGGGGACCCGAGGGGCCCTAGAGTGGCAGGCCAGACCAGCGGATCAGGAGATAAGCCAGGCCGAGCCGGTGATATCAGCGCAACAGCCCTTGAAATCTTCAGCCTAAAGACGGGACTTCAGTGGGTCACTACTTGAACATCCAGGAGCTGGGATGCGGGAGTGATCAGTAGGTGCTCTCCCCTCCCCCCCGATGACCGTGAGGGAACCATAAAATTCTTCCCCAGATTAATCCCGGATAAGTGGGAACAGCAGAAGGGGGCGGGTGGTCTCATAACACCAGAGGCTGGAGAAATGGCAAGGGGGTATTCTTCCTACGGTGGCGGAGGCGATCTGGAGAGACAGACAATCCAGGGCAGAGAAAATTCGCACTGAGACCCAGGCAAGCCTCAGCCCGGGAGACGAGCCCCAGGAGGGGCGGGAACACGCATTAGCCTCCAGGCGTGCCCCAGGCCTCCAGGGGAAAAGGGAAGACAATAGGGAAGCTGGGATCACCATCCCCTGACCTTGCTTTTGCCTCAGGTCAGCTGAGGAGATATCCTGAGACCAGACCAGCCCTCCCACACACCTATCAAGCTAACCCCAGGGTTGATCTGGGAAACAACAACAACAACAACAACAAAAAAAAGCCTGCTTTTAGCCTAGACAAACATCAACTCAACTTAAAAGATCTGTATCTTCTGACTGAAAGAACCAAAAGCTACAACACTCAGCCAACATCATGAATTGGAAAAAGCAGACGAAAAGTGAAAAAACCATAGAATCTTTCTATGGGGATAAGGACCAAAACACAAACACCAGAGGTCAGAGCTGAGACTGTACTTCCATCTGAAACCTCAGAAGGGACTATGAATTTCTCGCAAGCACAACTAGATTACCTGGAACGTCTGAAGAAGGATATAAAAGAAAAACTGGCCAATGATTTTAAAACTATAAAAAAAGAATTCACTGATGAGAACATCACTCTGAAAAAGAAAATTGAAGAAATGGAAAAGGAAGTTCAAAAATTAACTGGAGAGAATAATTCCCTAAAAGGAAGAGTTAATCAAACGGAAAAGGAAACTCAAAACCTAATAGGGAAAATTGATCAGATGGAAAAGGAAACCCAAAACCTAACTGGGAAAATTGGTCGAATGGAAAAAGAAGTACAAAAATTAAATGGAGAAAATAGCTCCTTAAAGGGAAAAATTGGTCATATGGAAAAGGAGATGCGAAAGCTAACTGAAGAAAACAATACGATCAAGATTAGAATTGGGCAAGTAGAAACTAATGACTCAATGAGGCAACAAGAATCAGTCAAACAAAATCTAAAGAATGAAAAGATAGAAGAAAATGTAAAATATTTAATTGGAAAAACAACTGACCTGGAAAATAGATCCAGGAGAGAAAATCTAAGAATTATTAGCCTGCCAGAAACCCATGATGAAGAAAAGAGTCTGGACAATATCTTCCAGGAAATCATCAAGGAAAACTGCCCAGAAGTACTAGACTCAGAGGGCAAAATAGTCATCGAAAGAATCCACCGTTCCCCACCCGAAAGGGATCCCAAACTCAAAACCCCAAGAAATATAGTTGCCAAATTCCAGAGCTATCAAGTGAAGGAGAAAATACTACAAGCAGCCAGAAAGAAACAATTCAAATATCAAGGTCACACAGTCAGGACCACATAGGACCTTGCAGCTTCTACATTAAAAGATCGAAAGAATTGGAACCCAATATTCCGTAAGGCAAAGGAGTTGGGACTTCAACCAAGGATCAACTACCCAGCAAAGTTCAGCATAACATTTCAGGCAAGGAGAAAGTCATTCAAAGAAATAAGGGATGTCCAGAGCTTCCTGACCAAAACACCAGAACTCAATAGACAATTTGATCTTCAAATGCAGGTCTCCAGAGTATCATAAAAAGGTAAACAGAGGGGAAAAAACAAAAACAAAAACTTGCAACTCAATTAGGGCAATCTGATTACCTCCCTATAAGGGAAGATGATACCTGTTAATCTTGAAAACTATGCAGCTATTATGATAAAAGGGATATATGTAGAGGGAACGGGCATAAAGTAAATGATGT
This sequence comes from Notamacropus eugenii, assembly GCF_028372415.1. Taxonomy (NCBI): domain Eukaryota; kingdom Metazoa; phylum Chordata; class Mammalia; order Diprotodontia; family Macropodidae; genus Notamacropus; species Notamacropus eugenii. The sequence continues at coordinate 384,763,266 of NC_092875.1, forward strand.
CATGTCAAAAATATGATTTAAGTACAAGAAGGGAATGTAATAGGAGGTGTGGAAAGGGGGAAGCAGAAAATGGCAAATTATATCACAGGAAGAAGTACAAAACTATAGTAGAGGGAAGGAGGGGAGGGAGATGAGCATTGTTTGAGAGGTACTCTCATCTGATTTGTTCAAAGGAGGGAACAATAATCTTAAGTAGATAATCCTAACTAGGTCTATAGGTAGTAGGAGGGGAAGGGGGAAGAAAGGGGAGGGTGGCTAAAAGGGAGGAAAGAAGCAATAAGAGTAAAGGGGACTAAAAGGAAGGGGGGCTAAAAGAAGGAGGGGAAGGCTGCAGGAGGAGAGGGAGAAAAGTGAATACTATTGAGGAGGGGAAGGGAGACGGGAGAGTTAAAAGCACAAATGGTGGGAAAGAGGGTGGAGGGAAATACACAGATTGTAATCATAACTGTGAATGTGAATGGGATGAACTCTCCCATAAAACGGAGACGGATAGCAGAATGGATTAAAAGCCATAATCCAACAATATGCTGCTTACAAGAAACACATTTGAAACGGGGGGATACACATAGGATAAAGATCAAAGGATGGAGCAGAATATATTGTGCTTCAGCTCATGTAAGAAAGGCAGGAGGAGCAATCCTAATCTCAGACAAAGCAAAAGCAGAAATAGATCTAATCAAAAGGGATAAGGATGGAAACTATATCCTACTAAAAGGCACCATAGACAATGAAGCAATATCATTACTAAACATGTATGCTCCAAGTGGTATAGCATCCAGATTCTTAGAGGAGAGGTTGGGGGAGTTGAAGGAAGAAATTGATAGCAAAACTATACTAGTGGGGGACCTCAACCTCCCCCTCTCTGAACTAGATAAATCCAACCTCAAAATAAACAAGAAAGAGGTTAAGGAGGTAAATAAAACTCTGGATAAGGTAGATATGATAGATCTTTGGAGAAAATTAAATGGGAATAGAAAGGAATATACCTTTTTCTCAGCGGTACATGGAACATTTACAAAAATTGACCATGTACTAGGACATAAAAATCTCACAATCCAGTGCAGAAAAGTAGAGATAATCAATGCATCCTTTTCAGATCATAATGCATTAAAAATTACATGTAACAAAAGGCCATGGAAAGAGAAACCAAAAATCAATTGGAAACTAAATAATCTAATTCTAAAGAAGGATTGGGTTAAAGAAGAAATCATAGAAACAATCAACAACTTCATTCAAGAGAATGACAATAGTGAGACAACATACCAAAACTTATGGGACACTGCAAAAGCAGTTATTAGGGGAAGTTTTATATCTCTGAATGCTTACATGAATAAAATAGAGAAAGAGGAGATCAATGACTTAGGCTAGCAGTTGAAAAAGCTAGAAAAACAACAAATTGAAAATCCCCAAGTAAATACCAAATTAGAAATACTGAAAACAAAAGGAGAGATTAATAAAATTGAAATAAAGAAAACTATTGAATTAATAAATAAAACCAATAGTTGGTTTTATGAAAAAACTAATAAAATTGATAAACCTTTGGTTAATCTGATCAAAACAAAGAAAGAAGAAAACCAAATTACTAACATTAAAAATGAAAGGGGTGAACTCACCTCCAATGAGGAGGAAATTAAAACAATAATTAGAAACTACTTTGCCCAACTTTATGCCCACAAATTCGACAATCTAAACGAGATGGATGAATATTTTAAAAAATAGAAATTGCCCAGATTAACAGAAGAGGAAGTTGAATACTTAAACAACCCCACCTCAGAAAAAGAAATTGAACAAGCCATCAATGAACTCCCTAGGAAAAAATCTCCAGGGCCAGATGGATTCACAAGTGAATTCTATCAAACATTTAAAGAACAGTTAATTCCAATACTACATACACTATTCTTGAAAATTGGGGAAGAAGGAGTCCTCCCAAATTCTTTCTATGATACAAATATGGTTTTGATACCCAAACCAGGAAGAGACAAAACAGAGAAAGAAAATTATAGACCAATTTCCCTAATGAATATAGATGCAAAAATTTTAAATAACATTTTAGCAAAACGAATACAGCATCTTATCACGAGATTAATACATTATGATCAGGTAGGATTCATACCAGGACTACAGGGCTGGTTCAATATTAGGAAAACTATTAGCATTATCGATCACATCAACAACAAAGCTAACAAAAACCACATGATTATCTCAATAGATGCAGAAAAAGCTTTTGAAAAATACAACACCCATTCCTACTAAAAACACTGGAGAACGTAGGAATAAAGGGAACTTTCCATAAAATAATAAGCAGTATCTGCCTAGAGCCTTCAGCAAGCATTATATGCAATGGGGATAAGCTAGATGCATTCCCAATAAGATCAGGGGTGAAACAAGATTGTCCATTATCACCACTGTTATTCAATATGGTACTAGAAATGTTAGCTGTAGTAATTAGACAAGATAAAGATATTCAAGGAATTAGAATAGCCAAAGAAGAAACTAAGTTATCACTCTTTGCAGATGATATGATGATTTACCTGGAGAATCCCAGAGATTCAAGTAAAAAATTACTTGAATTAATAAACAACTTTGGCAAAGTTGCAGGGTACAAAATAAACCCACACAAATCTTCTGCATTTCTATATATTAGCAACAAAGTCCAACAGCAAGAGATAGAAAGAGAAATCCCATTTAAAGTTAGGGTAGACAGTATAAAATACTTAGGAGTTTACCTGCCAAAACAAACCCAGGGACTATATGAACACAATTACAAGACACTTTTTGCACAAATAAAGTCAGATTTAAGTAAGTGGAAAAACATTAGTTGCTCATGGGTAGGCCGTGCTAATACAATAAAAATGACAATTCTACCCAAATTAATATACTTATTTAGTGCCATACCAATTAAACTATCAGACAATTATTTTCTAGAGCTGGATAAAATAATATCAAAATTCATTTGGAAAAACAAAAGGTCCAGAATATCAAAGGGACTAATGAAAAGAAATGCTTGGGAAGGTGGCCTAGCGCTACCAGACCTCAAACTGTACTATAAAGCAGCAGTTATCAAAACCACTTGGTATTGGCTAAGAAACAGAGAGGTAGACAAGTGGAATAGACTTGGCACTCAAGATGCAGTAGGCAAGGAATATAGCAACCTTCTGTTTGATAAACCCACGGACCCCAGCTTCTGGGATAAGAACTCATTGTTTGACAAAAATTGCTGGGAAAATTGGATAACAGTGTGGCGGAAATTAGGCATAGACCCATACCTGACACCGTACACAAGAATAAAGTCCAAATGGGTACATGATTTAGGTATAAAGATTGATACCATGAATAAACTGGCGAAACAAGGAATAGTGTATTTATCAGATCTATGGAGATTTGAAGAATTCTTTACTAAAGGAGAGATAGAATGCATTATGAAATGCAAAATGGATAACTTTGAGTACATTAAACTGAGAAGTTTTTGCACAACCAAACCCAATGCAACCAAAATCTGGAGGGATGTAGTAAATTGGGAAAAAATTTTTACAGCTAAGCTCGGGGATAAAGGCCTCATTTCTAGAATATATAGAGAACTGACCCAAATGTATAATCATACAAGTCATTCCCCAATTGATAAATGGTCAAAGGATATGAACAGGCAATTTTCAGAGGAAGAAATTAAAGCTATCTATAATCATATGAAAAAATGCCCTAAGTCACTATTGGTTAGAGAGATGCAAATCAAAACAACTCTGAGGTACCACATCACACCTATAAGATTGGCAAACATGACAGAACAAGAAAATGATAAATGCTGGAGAGGATGTGGGAGAGTTGGAACACTAATTCATTGTTGGTGGAGCTGAGAGCGCATCCAACCATTCTGGAGAGCAATCTGGAACTATGCCCAAAGGGCTACAAAAATGTGCATACCCTTTGACCCAGCAATATCGCTACTAGGACTATATCCCCAAGAGATCATAAAAATGGGAAAAGGTCCCACATGTACAAAAATATTTATAGCAGCACTCTATGTAGTTGCCAAAAACTGGAAGTCAAGGGGATGTCCATCAATTGGGGAATGGCTGAATAAATTATGGTATATGAATGTAATGGAGTACTATTGTGCCATAAGAAATGATGAACAAGAAGACTTCAGAGAGGCCTGGAAGGACTTATATGACCTGATGCTGAGTGAAAGGAGCAGAACCAGGAGAACTTTATGCACAGCAACAACCACAGTGTGTGAGAGATTTTTCTGGTAGACTTAGATTTTTGTAATAACACAAGAACTTCTGAAAAAAAAAAATCCCAATGGTGGACCTAGGGCAAAATGCCTTCCACACTCAGAGAGAGAAATATGGAAGTCATTCACATAATGTAGCAGATCATGTTTGTGTATGTGTATCTGTTTGTGTATCCTGTTCTGATTTGTTATACGGATTCTTTCATTTATCTTAGTCTGACTACATAGCATGACTATAATGACAATATACTCAATAGGAAAGTATATGTAGAATCTATACAGAATTGTATGCAGTCGTGGGGAGGGTGGGAGGTAGTGGGGGGTTGGTGGGGAGGGATAAAATAGCAATTGTATGGCAGTGATTGTTAAACATTAAAAAAATAAATAAAAAAAAGAAGTTATCAAGGAAAATTGCCCTGATATTCTAGAACAAGAGGGGAAAATAAACATTGAATGAATCCACCCATCACCTCCTGAAAGAGATTTGAAAAGAGAAACTGCTAGGAATATTGTAGCCAAATTTCAGAGTTCCTATGTCAAGGAGAAAATATTGCAAGCAGCCAGAAAGACACAATTCAAGTACTGTGGAAATAAAATCAGGATAACACAAAATCTAGCACCTTCTATATTAAGGAACTGAATGGCCTGGAATATGGTATTCCAGAAGTCAAAGGAACTGGGATTAAAACCAAGAATCACCTACGCAGAAAAACTGAGAAAAATACTTCAGGGGAAAAAAATGGTCATACAAGGAAACAGAACTTTCAAGCATTCTTGATAAAAAGACTAGAATTGAAGAGAAAATTTGACTTTACACAAAAGAAAGAAGAAAGACATGAAATGGTAAACAGGAAAGAGAAATCATAACAGTCTTTCTAAAGTTGAACTGTTTACATTCCTACATTGAAAGATACTATTTGTAACTCTTGAGATTTTTCTCAGTATTTGGGTAGTTGGAGGGAATATGCACACACACGTGCACACACACACACACATATAGATATATACATATATATACATATATGTGTATATATTTGTATATATATATGTGTATATATATACATATATACATATATGTGTATATATATGTATATATATATATGTGTATATATATATATATGTGTATATATATATGTGTATATATATATATATGGAGAGCAAAGGGTGAGTTGAATAATTAGTGGTGATACCTAACAAAATAAAATTAAGGAGTGGGAGAGGAATATTTTTTTTTGCATTTGTAGAGAACATAATTGTTTATTTAGATAACTCCAAAGAATCAGTGAAGAAGAAACTGAGATGCTTAATAGTTTCAGAAAAGCAGCAGCATCCACAGAAATCATCAAAATATTGATATTTCCATACAGTAATAACAAAAATGAGGAAATGAGAAAATAATAGACAAATCCCTTTCAAAAAATTATAACATTCATAAAATATAAGAGCGAAGATACATGGACCCATTCAAACATTATATAAAGACAATTACAGAACACTCTTTGCTGAAATGAGAGAAGACAGATAATTGGAGGGAACATTCATTGCTTTTGGTTGGGTTATGTCAATATAATAAAATTAATTATATCCTTCTAAATTAAAGAATTTAATGCTATGACTCAAACCATGAAGGGGTTACTTTGATAAATTAGGCAAAATAACCATAAAATTCATTTGAACAAAACAAATGTAACTCATTTAACTGAAAGAAAATAATGAAAAAGATGGATATGAATGAGGTACAACGCTTCTGAGTTTCAAACTATGTTATAAAGCAAGAACGACAACTGTTACTGGCTAAAAACAGAAAAGCTAAATAGCAGAAGAGACAGATAAGCAGAGCTCAGAAATAATTGATTACAGTATTCTTGTGGTATATAAGCTTAAGAATTTAAATGATTTGGGAGAAAGATATCTGATATGAAAACGTCTAGGAAAACTGAAAAGTGTTTAGCAAGAATTCGCTTTAAAACAGCCTATTAAACCATGTACATTGTAGGAAGTTTATGAAGTCCCTTTCGAGTCAAAATTTAGCAGGAAAACAATAGCCTGTTTTGTACATCACAATTGGGAAGAGGGAATGGCATAAAGTGTTTGTGTGTGTGTGTGTGTGTGTGTATGTGTGTCTATGTGTGTGTATGTCGTATGCTTATATTTTAGAAAGACACTGAAAAGGGACCATGAGTTATATCGACAGAGAAGTCAAGAAATTGCTCATTTCTGTTAACAAAGGCTGCCAGCTTATCCCTCTCCTATTTTGGCGAGATGTTCTCCACAGGTGGCTCTGCCATTCGATCACAAATTTCCTTATCAGTAATCTCTTTCAAACCCCTGACTTGAAATATTTACTCCATACTTTGTTTTGGGATATATGTGCTTTATCCTCAGTGACTCCTCCTATAACTTAATCCTGCAGGTTATTCTCCTTCCTTGTTAACTCATCCATACTTTCTGTTAGGGTTTAAATCTGAATTATTTCTTTGACTTCCTTGATCACTATAGAGTCATGGTCTCTTTTTGTTCCTAGCATCTAGATCTGCCTCTGAATTTAGGTTTTTAAAGACACGGTTTGTGCTGCCTACAAGGCCATTTACAATACAAAGTTATGATATCCCTCAGACTTTTCTGCATGGATTATGGCCTCACTGACAGAGCTACAGAGAACTTTTATAGATCATTTATTACAGCATCTTCATTTAAAAAAAAACCCAAACTATTTATATTAGTTTTCAACATTCATTTCTATAAGATTTGAATTCTAAATTTTCTCCCCCTCCTTCCACTGCCTCAATCCCAGAGAACATGTAATCTGATATAAGCTATACATATACAATCATATTACACATATTTACACATTAGTCGTGCTGTAAAGAAGAATTAGAGCCAAAGGGAAATACACAAGAAAGAAGAAACAACAAAAATGAGAGGAAACATTATGCTAGTATATCCGCATTCAGACTGCATGGTTCTTTCTCTGGATGTGGATATCATTTTCCATCATGAGTATTTTGGAATTGTCTTACATCCTTGTATTGATGAGAAGAGTTAAGTTTATCAAAGTTGTCATGGTACAATGTTAAATTGTGCTGTTACTATGTATCATGTCCTCCTGGTTTTGCTCACTTTACTCAGCATCACTTCATGAAAATCTTTCCAGGTTTTCTAATTCCCACCTGCTTATCATTTCTTGTGGAACAATAGCATTCCATTATATTCATGTAGCACAACTTGTTCAGCTATTTCCCAACTGATGGACATCCCCTCTTGGTCACCACAAAAAAGCTGCTATAAATATTCTTTTACATATTGGTCCTTTTTCCCATTTTATGATCTCTTTGGGATACAGACCCAGAAATAGTATTGCTGGGTCAAAGGGTATACACAATTGGATTGCCCTTTGGTTATAGTTCCAAATTGATTGGATGGTTGGATCAGACCACAACTCCAACAACAACTCATTAATGTTCCATTTTTTCCACATTTTCTCTAATACTTAATATTTTCCTTATTTTGTCATGTTAGTGTATCTGATAGAGGTGTTATGTGGTACCTCAGCATTGTTGTAATTTGCATTTCTCTAATCAACAGTGATTTAAAGCACTTTTTGATATGATTATACATAGCTTTAATTTCTTCACATGAAAACTGCCTGTTCATACCCTTTGACCATTTATAAATTGGCGAATGACTTGCACTTCTATAAATTTGACTCCGTTCTCTCTATAGTTTAGAAATGGGACATTTTTATATAATCTTTTATTTATTTAAGTTTTCAACATTCATTTTCACAAAATTTTGAGTTCCAAATTTTCTTCCCATCTTTCCCCTCCCCCCATCCCAAAACACTGAACATTCTAATTGCCCCTATCACCAATCTGCCCTCTTTTCTAACATCTCTTCTTTCCCTTGTCCCAATCTTCTCTTTTGTCTTGTAGGGCAAGATAAATTTCTATATGCCAGTACCTGTATTTCTCATTTCCTAGTTCTATGTAAGAAAAATACTCGACAGCTTTTCCTAAAACTTTGAGTTCCAAATTCTCTTCCACCCTCTCTCCCTACCCATTCCCACTGGGAAGACAAGCAATTCAATTAGGCCATATCTGTGTAGTTTTCCAAATGACTTCCACAATAGTCCTGTTGTGTAAGACTAACTATATTTCCCTCCATCCTATCCTGCCCCCATTTCTTCTACTCTCTCTTTTGACCCTGTCTCTCCCCAAAAACGTTGACTTCTAATTGCTTCAGCCTCCCATTATCCTCCCTTCCATCATCCACCCCACACTGCTTATCCCCTGCTCTCCCACTTTCCTATATTGTAAGATAGGTTTTCATACCAAAATGAGTGTGCATTTTATTCCTTCATTTAGGCTAAAGTGATGAGAGTAAGCTTCATGTTTTTTCTCTCCCCTCTCACCTTTTCCCCTCCACTGAAAAGTCTTTTACTTGCCTCTTTTATGATAGATAATTTGCCCCATTCCATTTCTCCCTTTCCCCTCCCACTATATTTCTCTCTTACCCCTTAATTTCATTTTTAAAGATGTTACCATCCTATTGGACTCACGCTGAGCTCTCTGTCTCTCTCAGTGTGTGCTCAATGTGTGTGTGTGTGTGTGTCTGTGTGTGTCTGTGTGTGTACATGTGTGCGAGTGTGTGTAATCCCACCAACTACCCAGATACCGAAAAAAGTTTCAAGAGTTACAAAATTGTCATTCCATGTAGGAATGTAAACAGCTCAATTTTAGTAAGTCCCTTGTGATTTCTCTTTCCTGTTTACCTTTTCATGCTTCTCTTGATTCTTGTGTTTGAAAGTCAAATTTTCCTTTCCGTTCTGGTCTTTTCATCTAGAACACTTGAAAGTCCTCTATTTCATTTAAAGACCATTTTTCTCCTGAAGTATTATACTCAGTTTTGATGGGTAGGTGATTCGTGGTTTTAGTCCTAGTTCCTCTGACTTCTGGAATATCATATTCCATGCCCTTCAATCCCTTAATGTAGAAGCTGCTAGATCTTGTGTTATCCTGATTGCACTTCCACAGTACTTGAGTTGCAATATTTTCTCTTTGACTAGGGAACTCTGGAATTTGGCCACAATGTTCCTAGGAGTTTCTCTTTTTGGATGTCTTTCAGGAGGTGATGGGTGGATTCTTTCAATATTTATTTTGCCCCCTGCTTCTAGAATATCAAGGCAGTTTTCCTTGACAATTTCATGAAAGATGATGTGCAGACTCTTTTTTTGATCATGGATTTCAGGTAGTCCCATAATTTTTAAATTGTCTCTCCTGGATCTATTATCCAGGTCAGTTGTTTTTCCAGTGAGATATTTCACATTATCTTCCATTTTTTCATTCTTTTGGTTTTGTTTTGTGATTTCTTGGTTTCTCATAAAATCATTAGCCTCCATGTGTTCCATTCTAATTTTGAAAGAACTGTTTTCTTCAGTGAGCTTTTGAATGTCCTTTTCCATTTGATTAATTCTGCTTTTTAAAGGATTCTTCTCCTGATTGGCTTTTTGAACCTCTTTTGCCAATTGAGTTAGCCTATTTTTCAAGGTGTTATTTCCTTCAGAAATTTTTTGGGTCTCCTTTAGCAAGATGTTGACCCACTTTTCATGCTTTTCGTACATCTCTCTCATTTCTCTTCCTAGTTTTTCCTCCACCTCTCTTACTTGATTTTCAAAATTCTTTTTGAGCTCTTCCATGGCCTGAGACCACTGAATATTTATTTTGGATGTTTGGGATACAGAATCCTTGACTTTTATGCCTTTCCCTGATAGTAAGCATTGTTCTTCCTCATCTGAAAGGGTGGGAGAAGATATCTGTTCACCAAGAAGGTAGCCTTCTATAGTTTTATTTTTTCACTTTTTTGGGCATTTTTCCAACCAGTTACTTCACTTTTTGGTCATTTTTCAAGAGTAGGGTATACTCTGAGGATTTATAATATCTCACTTCCTCCTAAGTGGCCCAATCAAACGTGTACACTGGTCTGGGAGCAGGAAGAGATTTTTGTGCCCAGAATCAGCAGAGTTTCCTCTTTACAGTCACCTGGCCTCCAGTTCCACCAAGCCAGCACTGGTGGCTGAGATTCAGATAAGCTACAGGGGCAGTGCTGCCATGCAGTGTGAGATAAAGATCAGCTTCCCCAGGGCCTCTACACAGGGCTGAGGTAAGAATCAGCTGCTCAGTTCCCCCAGGCGTTTTAAAATCCAAAAATGGATGCGCTGCTGTAGGGGCTGCTGTGGGAACTGCTGCTGCTTGCCCAATGTGGCCTCTATGGCTGCTGCTTGAGGTTGAAGCTATGGGATGGCCCTTTGCCCTTCTTCCTTCTCAGCCAGCCGAAAAAACCCTCTCACTGACCATTGGTGCCTGTGGGTTTTGGGGTCTTCCAACCACTGCTACTGCAACTACAGATTCCACCCCTGAGCCCTGTTCATATCCTCTTCCCAGAGCAAACCTGTGTGAGCCCAGCCAAGGCTGGGCTGGACTCCTCTCCATGTATGGTGCAACATATGTTTCTCATTGGCCTTTCAGGTCACTTTGGGCTGGAAATCTCCACTCTGTTATTCTGTGGCTTCTGCTACTGTAGCATTTTTTGAGACTCTTTCTTTACAGGTATTTTATGGACTGCTGCTTAGCTTAGCCAGGGGAACCAGCAGCCTTCAGCCTCAAGAAGCACCAAATGTTTCAGTGTAGTCTCAGATGGACATATATCCTCCAGCCTGATATCTGTGTGTTTCAATGAAGTGCAGGACAAACGAGAAACCTCCAGGGGCCAGAGCTCCACATGTAGCCAGTGAGAAATGCTTGCATATTTGTTTATTTCTACTCTTCCATCTTGGCTCTGACCCCCTGGGAGAGGAATATATTGGGAGGAGAAAGGGAGAAATGGAATGGGCCAAATTATCTCCCCTAAAACAGGCAAGAAAATGCTTTTTCAAGGGAGGAGAAAAGGGAAGACATGAGATGAGATAAATGAATCTTACTGTCTTCACATTTGGCTTAAGGAGGAAATAACATGATCAATCAATTTGGTATGAAAATCTAGCTTGCAGTATAGGAAAGTAGGGGAGAAGGAGATAAGTGCTGTGAGGGGGATGATAGAAGGGAGGGCAAATGAGAGGCGGGAGTAATTAGAAGTATACACTTTTGTGGCAGAACAAGTTCTAAGGAGAGAATACAGTAAATTGGGTAGCTTATGTTGCTCAAGATGGTAAGGCTCTGACAGCTTACCTAGTGCTGATCAAAGTAATACTAATGGTTAATGGCATATACTGAGGTCAAGGGATGGTTTCTGCATTTCCCACGCGTTACATGTGGAGCTCTGGCCCTTGGAGGTTTCTTGTTTAGCCTGGACTACATTGAAACACACAGATATCTGGCTGGAGGATATGTGCCCATCAGAGACTACACTGAAACATTTGGTGCTTCTTGAAGCTGAAGGCTGCTAGTTCCCCTGCCTAAGCTAAGGTACACAGGGGTCCTAATGTTAGTGTTTGTGTGATCCAACACACTAAGGTTCAGGATCTCCTGGTTTGATGAAGTGGAGCTTGCTGGCATACTTCCTTTCCTAGACGGCACTCCCCTTCTACCTGAGTGAGACAGATCTTCCCTGCAGATCCTCCAGGTGTCTGGGGATAGAAGACCACTCCATCAGATTGTTCCACTGGCTTTTCTGTTAGCAGTTTTGCTCTGGGGTGCCATTTTATGGTTACTTTGAAGTGACTATGGGTGAACTAAAACAATTTACTGCTTACTCTGCCATTTTGGGTGCTGGCAGTTTTGACATATTTTTAAATGATCATCATGAAAACACACCAATTACAAAGGATTTTAAATATACCTTTGTCAATTGATCCATTTTTTTTCCAATATGTATAACCTTAATTATAGTCTTTAGGTTTCTATGATTTTTTTTTCATAATATTTGGCATGGGGTATCCAAAACTCTATGAGAGATTCTTCTTATTGGAGGTTAAAGTTAATAGAATCTATGCATCTAACCTATTATTATAAGATTATCCCTCATAATTTTGAGGTCATTATGATAATCTCCTCTTAAAAGAGACTGTAAACTTAAATAGCAGACTGCTTGAAAAATACTAGCAATGTCATTTTTTGAAGATTGGTACAGCTTCTGACCTACACATAAAATGTTGTCTTCCACCAGCTTATTTCCTTTCCTTGATACCAATCTCCCCCTCAATAATATTTTTTCTGTGACTTCTGATACTCAATATAAGCAGCTTCAAGGAAGTCATCTAAAAATGAAGTTCTTATAGAAGAGCACTTTTGAGAGCCCTCCCCTATACCCTGAGAACACCTTCCTTTTTACTAAATGGACCTATGTTTCTGTGTTTCCCAGTGCAACACTGCCCTTATATGTCTTTATGTATTCTGTTAGTGTGTATACCTGAATTTTATGTTGGATTCCCTTTTCCTCTCCTTCTTTGCCCCTCCTAGCTATTGTTTCCAGTAAAGCTTTGCATTAAAGTGAGTCCACCAAGTTACATTTTATTTTTACCACGAAAAGTTATTAAGTCATTCTTTACCCAGATGTCTCTGGCTGGATCACAGGCCTTTCTTTAGACAAAAACTTGATATCTAGATAAGGACAAATTATTGACAGGGGAACCTACACTCAGGAATATAACACTGTGAATCCAACTATATTTGTACATATGCAAGGGTCAATAAGGAAACCCTATGTTCTTTTAAGAAGGACTCTCATGCCAGAAAACTGTCTCAAAACAATTTGATTCATGATTGAAACATTCTGAAGTGTCATTTGGAACTATGCCCAAAGGACTATAAAGTCATACATATACTTTGATGAGACGATACCACTACTGGTAATGGATCCAAAAGAGATAAAAAAGAAAAAAGTATCTATATGTACAAAGTATTTATAGCAAGTTTTCCAGTGGTGGCACAGAATTTGACATTGAGGTGTTGTCCATCAGTTGAGGAATGACTACCAAGTTATTATCTACCATTTTGATGAAATATTATTGTGATATAAGATATGATGAGTATAATGCTCTTGGGAACAATCTAGAAAGACTTACCTAAATTGAAACCAGGTGAAATGAGCTAAACTAGGAGAACCTTATACACAGTAAGAGCAATATTGTAAAATGATCAACTGGGGACGATTTTGCTATTCTTAGCAATACAATGATCCAAGATAATTCTGAGGGACTAATGAAAAAAAGAATGCTATTCATGTACATATAAAGACATGATGGAGGCTGAATGCAGAATAAAGCATACTTTTTTTTTCTTTACTTACATATTTGGTCTGTTTTTCCCCCACAATATGACACTGAAACATGCTTTGTATGAATATACATATATAAGCTATATCTAATCACTTGCCTTCTCAATGGCTGGGTGGGGAAGAGATTTGGAAGGAAAAATTTTTAAGAAAATGAATGCTAAATATTATATTTGCTTGCAAGGGGGAAATGAAATGTTAAATCATTTTAAAATGGGACAACAAACAGTGTGTCAACAAATTTTAAATTAGACTACATACAAGGCTTTGAAACATGCTTATATCAGCCTCTTGAATAAATTTCCTAACCCCTTGAAATATATTGTACAAAGTCAGATTTCAAGAGTCTTTCTTTATTTGGGAATTTTCTGTTTTGCAATTCCAGAATGATTCTGAATTTCATTGAATCAATAATATCATTATTCCTTCAAAGGAAATCAAAAAGGAACCAAGGTGACTGTAACAAAACAGAAACAACAACAAAAAACAAATAAACAAAAATTATTTTAAATATTTTTGAAGGATAGTGAATTTTTGGCAATCTGAATAAAATGCCTAAACCCTATGGACTTAATTATCTATATTAAATGTAAAATTAATTATGTCTGCAAAGAATAAACATGATAGGCTTCAATGAAAAAAACTGATTTGTTCCATTGAAAAAAAATCTTACTGTACAAAGTTACTATGGTGAAAAGGCATCTCAAATACACATTCAGAAGGAAACAAATTCTAAGCTCAGACATCCACAGTGTCCAAGAAAAATATAAACTTGTCCCACGTCATGGAAGAACTCAAAAGGATTTTGAAAAGAAGAGAAGAATAATTTAAAACCCAGAGCTGGACAAATGGCAAAAGAGATGCAAAAGTTCTCTGAAGAAAATAATTCCTTAAAAATTATAGTGGAGGAAGTGGAAGGTAATGATTTTTATGAGAAATCAAGAAATAGAACAAAGCCAAAAGACTGAAAAAAAAATGGAAGACAATGTGAAATATCTCATTGGGAAAAATGACCTGAAAAATATATTCAGGAGAAATAATTTTAAAATTATTGGCCTACCTGAGGGTCGACCAAAAAGAGTGACTTGATGTCATTTTGCAAGAAATTATCAAGGAAAACTTTCCTCATATTCTAGAACCACTGGGTTAAATTGAAATTAAAAAAAAAATAACTCACCAATTATCTCCCAAAAGAGACACCAAAATAAAAACTGCAAGGAATGCTCTGACCAAATTCCAGAATGCACAGATGAAGTTGAAAATATTACAAGTAGTCAAAAGGAAACAATTGAATTATCATGAAGCCACAGTCAGGAAACACAAGGTTTAGCAGCTCCTAAAGTATTGAAGGGCTAGAAATATGAAAATCCAGAGAACAAAGGAGCTAGGATTAAAATCAGGAACCACCTACCAGCAAACCTGAGTGTAATCCTGCAGGGGTAAAAAACAAACAAACAAGTGTAATAAGATTAACAGGAAAGGGAAATTATACAGACCTAAAAAGTTGAATGAGTTTTGCATTCTTACATGGAAAGAAGATATTTGTGACTCATAAGACATTTCTCATTGCTAGGGTAGTTAGTAGAAGTTTATGTAGACAGAGAACACAAGTGTGAGGGCAATATGAATGGATGATATCTTGAAAAAAATAAAATTAAATGGCGATACAGGAATATATTGAGAGGAAGCGAAAAGAAGAGGTAGAATGTGGTAAATTATCTCATATAAAAAGAGCAAGAAAAAAGCTTTTACAGTGGAGTGGAAGAGGACAGAGGTGAGATGGAAAGAGTGAACCTTAATCCCATGGAAATTGACTCAAAGAGGGAATAATATACAAATGCAATTGGGCACAGAAATCTATCTTACCCTGCAGGAAATTAGGAGGAGAAGGGCACAAGAGAAGGGGTGAGTGATAGAAAGGTGGGAAGCTGTAGTCAGAAGCAAAAGACTTTTGAGGAGGGACAGCTTGAAATAAGAGAACAGAATAAATAGGTAGAACAAGATGAAAGGAAATACAACTATCAAAGATGACTGAAAAAACTGAAACAAATTTTTCTGATAAAGATCTCATTTCTCAAACATGTGGAGAACTGAGTCAAATTTTTAAAAATAAGAGTCATTCCCTGATTAATAAATGATCAAAAGATAGGATCATTTCCAGATGAAATAATTCAAGCTAAGTATAGCCAAAATAAAAACAAGCAAATAATCCAACTCAATATAGATTGGAGAAATGCAGATGAAAACAATTCTGACATACTACCTCATACTTATTAGATTGCCTAATAGAACAGAAAAGGTAAACAGAAAATATCAGAGAGCATGTGGGAAAAATGAGAAATTAATACATTGTTGCAGGGATTGTAAAGCAATTGAACAATTCTATAGAGCAATTTGGTAATGTGTCTGAAGAGTTATAAATCCTTGCATATATACCCTTTGATCCAGCAATACCACTACTAGTTCTGTATAGCAAAATATATATAAAAAAGGAAAAGTACTATATGTATGGAAATATTTATTACAGCAATTCTCTGGAGAAAAAGTATTAGAAAATAATGGGATGCCCATCAACTGGCAAATGACTGAGCAAGCTATATTACAGTGGGATACTATCATACTATTATAAATGATGAGGAAGATGGTATCAGATAAAACAAATCCTAGAAAGACTTGCATGGGCTGATTCAAAGTGAAATGAACTGTGTAAAATAACAGCAATATTGTAAGATGAGGGGGGCAGAGCCAAGATGGTGGAGTTGAAGCAGAGACCTGCCTAAGCTCTCCCCAAAATTCCAAATCCCTCAAACTACCTGTAAAAATGACTCTAAGAAGTTTCTAAAGAAGAAAAAGCCACAAAATGACAGTTTGAAGCAAATTTCCAGCCTAGGACAATTTGGAAAGTCAGCAGTAAGAGTGTATCACACCAGCTTAGCAGGGGAGCACAGTATGCTTTGGGCCATGCCAGGACAGAAAGGGCTGGAATAAACCTCAGAAGACTGAATCACCAGTATTTGTGGCTGTTTCAGACTTCTCAACCCACAAATGTCAAAGACAGCTTCCAAGGTGAGTAGAAAACTCCCTGAGACCTTTTCCACTAATCGTGGAAGACCTCCATAGGGAGAAAGGAGCATAATCCCCAGCCCCAGGGTGTTGGCAGTCAATGCTGCAGTGGTGACTGCTTTTGGAGTTCTATGCCTACAGACAGTGGGGGAATTGAGTAACTCATCTGAGTTGCAGTCCTGGGTGGTGGTCCTGGGGCAAGGAGTAGTGCTGGTGTGGTAGAGCTTGTGATGGCAGTGCTGAGAGAATAATCCTCACAGTTCCAAGGTAGAAAGACTGCTTGTGGCTATTCACAGAGCAGATCACAGGCCATGAGAGAAGTAAACACCTCTCTTTTAATCATGCTACTTTGCAAAAACTGAAAATTTACAGGTCACCAGAAATATTCCTGAAAACAGCTGCATAAAATCCCTGAACCTTGGAACAATACACCCTCCACTTAACAAAGAGCACAAAAGCCAAGTAATAGACTGGGAAAATGAACAAAGAGGGGAAAAATCAGACTCTAGAGACAGATAGATTGGTGAAAAGATCAAAACATACAGCCAAAACAAGAAAACAAAGTCAAAGCTTGCTCATTCAAAGCCTCCAAGAAAAGAATATGAGTTGGTTTCACTTTATGGAAGAGTTCAAAATGAATTTTGAAAATTAAGTAAGAGGAAAAACTGGGAAGAGAAATGAGATTGATATAAGAACACCATGAAAAATGAGTCAACAGCTTGCTAACAAATACCTCAAAATGCTAAAGAAAATAACTTTAAAACTAGACTAATGCAAATGTCAAAAGATGTGCAAAAAAACCAATGAGGAAAAGAAAGCCTTAAAAAGCAGAATAGGCCAAATGGAAAAGGATGTCCAAAAGCTCACTGAAGAAAATAATTCCAAGAAAATTAGAATGGAGCAAATGGTTGCTGATAAGTTTATGAGTAATCAAGAAATTATTAAACAAAAACTAAAGAATGAAGAATAATAAAAGACAATGTAAAATATGTCACTGAAACAAACAACTGACCTGGAAAATAGATGCAAAGGAGATCATTTAAAAAGTATTGGATGGGGCGGAGCCAAGATGGCGGAGTGAAAGCAACGACTCACCTAAGCTCCTGGAAAAACTCCTCTGGATATATCTGGGGGGAGAGTCTGACCAGACTTTGGAGGTGTAGAATCCAGTGGGAGACGGACTTTGACAAATTCGGAGCCCAGGCTGGACTGGAAGGTCCATGGGAGGGATCTGTTCCGCGGGGGTAAGACCCCGGCGCGCAGCGCAGCGCGGTCGGCGCGGCAGGGGGAAGGCGACCCGAGGGGCCCGAGAGTGGCGGGCGAGACCAGCGGAGCAGGAGATAAGCCAGGCCGAGCCAACGATATCAGCGCAACAGCCTTTGAAATCTTCAGCCTAAAGACGGGACTTCAGTGGGTCACTATTTGAACATCCAGGAGCTGGGATGCCGGAGTGATCAGTAAGTACTCTCCCCTCCTCCCCGATGACCGTGAGGGAACCATAAAATTCTTCCCCAGATTGATCCTGGATCAGTGGGAGCAGCAGAAGGGGGCGGGTGGTCTCATAACACCAGAGGCTGGAGAGGTGGCAAAGGGGGATTCTTCCTACCGTGGTGGAGGCTATCTGGAGGGACAGACGACCCAGGGCAGAGAAAAATTCGCACTGAGACCCAAGCAAGCCGCAGCCCGGGAGACGAGCCCCAGGAGGGGCGGGAACACGCATTAGCCTCTAGGCGTGCCCCAGCCCTCCAGGGGAAAAGGGAAGACAATAGGGAAGCTGGGATCACCATCCCCCCGGACCTTGCCTTTGCCTCAGGCCAGCTGAGGAGATATCCTGAGACCAGACCACACCTCCCACACACCTATCAAGCTAAACCCAGGGTTGATCTGGGAAACAACAACAACAAAAAAAAGCCTGCTTTTAGCCTAGACAAACATCAACTCAACTTAAAAGATCTGTATCTTCTGACTGAAAGAACCAAAAGCTACAACACTCAGCCAACATCATGAATCGGAAAAAGCAGACGAAAAGTGAAAAAACCATAGAATCTTTCTATGGGGATAAGGACCAAAACACAAACACCAAAGAGGTCAGAGCTGAGACTGTACTTGGGACTATGAATTTCTCGCAAGCACAACTAGATTACCTGGAACGTCTGAAGAAGGATATAAAAGAAAAACTGGCCAATGATTTTAAAACCATAAAAAAAGAATTCACTGATGAGAACATCAATCTGAAAAAGAAAATTGAAGAAATGGAAAAGGAAGTTCAAAAATTAACTGGAGAGAATAATTCCCTAAAAGGAAGAGTTAATCAAACGGAAAAGGAAACTCAAAACCTAATAGGGAAAATTGATCAGATGGAAAAGGAAACCGAAAACCTAACTGGGAAAATTGGTCGAATGGAAAAAGAAGTACAAAAATTAAATGGAGAAAATAGCTCCTTAAAGGGAAAAATTGGCCAGATGGAAAAGGAGATGCGAAAGCTAACTGAAGAAAACAATACGATCAAGATTAGAATTGGGCAAGTAGAAACTAATGACTCAATGAGGCAACAAGAATCAGTCAAACAAAATCTAAAGAATGAAAAGATAGAAGAAAATCTAAAATATTTAATTGGAAAAACAACTGACCTGGAAAATAGATCCAGGAGAGAAAATCTAAGAATTATTGGCCTGCCAGAAACCCATGATGAAGAAAAGAGTCTGGACAATATCTTCCAGGAAATCATCAAGGAAAACTGCCCAGAAGTACTAGACTCAGAGGGCAAAATAGTCATCGAAAGAATCCACCGTTCCCCACCCGAAAGGGATCCCAAACTCAAAACCCCAAGAAATATAGTTGCCAAATTCCAGAGCTATCAAGTGAAGGAGAAAATACTACAAGCAGCCCGAAAGAAACAATTTAAATATCAAGGTCACACAGTCAGGATCACACAGGACCTTGCATCTTCTACATTAAAAGATCGAAAGAATTGGAACCCAATATTCCGTAAGGCAAAGGAGTTGGGACTCCAACCGAGGATCAACTACCCAGCAAAGTTCAGCATAACATTTCAGGCAAGGAGAAAGTCATTCAACGAAATAAGGGATTTCCAGAGCTTCCTGACCAAAACACCAGAACTCAATAGACAATTTGATCTTCAAATGCAGGTCTCCAGAGAATCATAAAAAGGTAAACAGAGGGGAAAAAACACAAACAAAAACTTGCAACTCAATTAGGGCAATCTGTTTACCTCACTGTAAGAGAAGATGATACCTGTTCATCTTGAGAACTGTGCAGCTATTATGATAAAAGGGATATATGTAGAGGGAACGGGCATAAAGTAAATGATGTCATGGCAAAAATATGATTTAAGTATGAGAAGGGAATGTAATAGGAGGTGTGGAAAGGGGGAAGCAGAAAATGGCAAATTATATCACAGGAAGAAGTACAAAACCATAGTAGAGGGAAGGAGGGGAGGGAGATGAGCATTGTTTGAGAGGTACTCTCATCTGATTTGTTCAAAGGAGGGAACAATAACCTTAAGCAGATAATCCTAACTAGCTCTATAGGTAGTAGGAGGGGAAGGGGGAAGAAAGGGGAGGGTGGCTAAAAGGGAGGAAAGAAGCAATAAGAGTAAAGGGGACTAAAAGGGAGGGGGGCTTAAAGAAGGAGGGGAAGGCTGCAGGAGGAGGGGAAGAAAAGTGAATACTATTGAGGAGGGGAAGGGAGACGGGAGAGTTAAAAGCACAAATGGTGGGAAAGAGGGTGGAGGGAAATACACAGATTGTAATCATAACTGTGAATGTGAATGGGCTGAACTCTCCCATAAAACGGAGACGGATAGCAGAATGGATTAAAAGCCATAATCCAACAATATGTTGCTTACAAGAAACACATTTGAAACGGGGGGATACACATAGGATAAAGGTCAAAGGATGGAGCAGAATATATTGTGCTTCAGCTCATGTAAGAAAGGCAGGAGTAGCAATCCTAATCTCAGACAAAGCAAAAGCAGAAATAGATCCAATCAAAAGGGATAAGGATGGAAACTATATCCTACTAAAAGGCACCATAGACAATGAAGCAATATCATTACTAAACATGTATGCTCCAAGTGGTATAGCATCCAGATTCTTAGAGGAGAGGTTGGGGGAGTTGAAGGAAGAAATTGATAGCAAAACTATACTAGTGGGGGACCTCAACCTCCCCCTCTCTGAACTCGATAAATCCAACCTTAAAATAAACAAGAAAGAGGTTAAGGAGGTAAATAAAACTCTGGATAAGGTAGATATGATAGATCTTTGGAGAAAATTAAATGGGAATAGAAAGGAATATACCTTTTTCTCAGCGGTACATGGAACATTTACAAAAATTGACCATGTACTAGGACATAAAAATCTCACAATCCAGTGCAGAAAGGTAGAGATAATCAATGCATCCTTTTCAGATCATAATGCATTAAAAATTACATGTAACAAAAGGCCATGGAAAGAGAAACCAAAAATCAATTGGAAACTAAATAATCTAATTCTAAAGAAGGATTGGGTTAAAGAAGAAATCATAGAAACAATCAACAACTTCATTCAAGAGAATGACAATAGTGAGACAACGTACCAAAACTTATGGGACACTGCAAAAGCAGTTATTAGGGAAAGTTTTATATCTCTGAATGCTTACATAAATAAAATAGAGAAAGAGGAGATCAATGACTTAGGCTTGCAGTTGAAAAAGCTAGAAAAAGAACAAATTGAAAATCCCCAAGTAAATACCAAATTAGAAATACTGAAAACCAAAGGAGAGATTAATAAAATTGAAATTAAGAAAACTATTGAATTAATAAATAAAACCAATTGTTGGTTTTATGAAAAAACTAATAAAATTGATAAACCTTTGGTTAATCTGATCAAAAAAAAGAAAGAAGAAAACCAAATTACTAACATTAAAAATGAAAGGGGTGAACTCACCTCCAATGAGGAGGAAATTAAAACAATAATTAGAAACTACTTTGCCCAACTTTATGCCCACAAATTCGACAATCTAAACGAGATGGATGAATATTTTAAAAAATAGAAATTGCCCAGATTAACAGAAGAGGAAGTTGAATACTTAAACAACCCCATCTCAGAAAAAGAAATTGAACAAGCCATCAATGAACTCCCTAGGAAAAAATCTCCAGGGCCAGATGGATTCACAAGTGAATTCTATCAAACATTTAAAGAACAGTTAATTCCAATACTACATACACTATTCTTGAAAATTGGGGAAGAAGGAGTCCTCCCAAATTCTTTCTATGATACAAATATGGTTTTGATACCCAAACCAGGAAGAGACAAAACAGAGAAAGAAAATTATAGACCAATTTCCCTAATGAATATAGATGCAAAAATTTTAAATAAGATTTTAGCAAAACGAATACAGCATCTTATCACGAGATTAATACATTACGATCAGGTAGGATTCATACCAGGACTACAGGGCTGGTTCAATATTAGGAAAACTATTAGCATTATCGATCACATCAACAACAAAGCTAACAAAAACCACATGATTTTCTTAATAGATGCAGAAAAAGCTTTTGACAAAATACAACATCCATTCCTACTAAAAACATTGGAGAATGTAGGAATAAAGGGAACTTTCCGTAAAATAATAAGCAGTATCTATCTAAAACCTTCAGCAAGCATTATATGCAATGGGGATAAGCTAGATGCATTCCCAATAAGATCAGGGGTGAAACAAGGTTGTCCATTATCACCACTATTATTCAATATGGTACTAGAAATGTTAGCTGTAGCAATTAGACAAGATAAAGATATTCAAGGAATTAGAATAGCCAAAGAAGAAACTAAGTTATCACTCTTTGCAGATGATATGATGATTTACCTAGAGAATCCCAGAGATTCAAGTAAAAAATTACTTGAATTAATAAACAACTTTGGCAAAGTTGCAGGGTACAAAATAAACCCACACAAATCCTCTGCATTCCTATATATTAGCAACAAAGTTAAACAGCAAGAGATAGAAAGAGAAATCCCATTTAAAGTTAGGGTAGACAGTATAAAATACTTAGGAGTCTACCTGCCAAAACAAACCCAGGGACTATATGAACACAATTACAAGACACTTTTTGCACAAATAAAGTCAGATTTAAGTAAGTGGAAAAACATTAGTTGCTCATGGGTAGGCCGTGCTAATACAATAAAAATGACAATTCTACCCAAATTAATATACTTATTTAGTGCCATACCAATTAAACTATCAGACAATTACTTTCTAGAGCTGGATAAAATAATATCAAAATTCATTTGGAAAAACAAAAGGTCCAGAATATCAAAGGGACTAATGAAAAGAAATGCTTGGGAAGGTGGCCTAGCGCTACCAGACCTTAAACTGTACTATAAAGCAGCAATTATCAAAACCACTTGGTATTGGCTAAGAAACAGAGAGGTAGACAAGTGGAATAGACTTGGCACTCAAGATGCAGTAGGCAAGGAATATAGCAACCTTCTGTTTGATAAACCCAAGGACCCCAGCTTCTGGGATAAGAACTCATTGTTTGACAAAAATTGCTGGGAAAACTGGATAACAGTGTGGCGGAAATTAGGCATAGACCCATACCTGACACCGTACACAAGAATAAAGTCCAAATGGGTACATGATTTAGGTATAAAGATTGATACCATGAATAAACTGGAGAAGCAAGGAATAGTGTATTTATCAGATCTATGGAGAAGGGAAGAATTCTTTACTAAAGGAGAGATAGAATGCATTATGAAATGCAAAATGGATAACTTTGAGTACATTAAACTGAGAAGTTTTTGCACAACCAAACCCAATGCAACCAAAATCCGGAGGGATGTAGTAAATTGGGAAAAAATTTTTACAGCTAAGCTCGGGGATAAAGGCCTCATTTCTTGAATATATAGAGAACTGACCCAAATGTATAATCATACAAGTCATTCCCCAATTGATAAATGGTCAAAGGATATGAACAGGCAATTTTCAGAGGAAGAAATTAAAGCTATCTATAATCATATGAAAAAATGCTCTAAATCACTATTGATTAGAGAGATGCAAATGAAAACAACTCTGAGGTACCACATCACACCTATAAGATTGGCAAACATGACAGAACAAGAAAATGATAAATGCTGGAGAGGATGTGGGAGAGTTGGAACACTAATTCATTGTTGGTGGAGCTGTGAGCGCATCCAACCATTCTGGAGAGCAATTTGGAACTATGCCCAAAGGGCTACAAAAATGTGCATACCCTTTGACCCAGCAATATCGCTACTAGGACTATATCCCCAAGAGATCATAAAAGTGGGAAAGGGTCCCACATGTACAAAAATATTTATAGCAGCCCTCTATGTAGTTGCCAAAAACTGGAAGTCAAGGGGATGTCCATCAATTGGGGAATGGCTGAATAAATTATGGTATATGAATGTAGTGGAGTACTATTGTGCCATAAGAAATGATGAACAAGAAGACTTCAGAGAGGCCTGGAAGGACTTATATGACCTGATGCTGAGTGAAAGGAGCAGAACCAGGAGAACTTTATGCACAGCAACAACCACAGTGTGTGAGAGTTTTTTCTGGTAGACTTAGATTTTTGTAATAACACAAGAACTTCTGAAAAAAAAAAAATCCCAATGGTGGACCTCAAGGCAAAATGCCTTCCACGCTCAGAGAGAGAAATATGGAAGTCACTCACAAAATGTAGCAGATCATGTTTGTGTATGTGTATCTGTTTGTGTATCATGTTCTGATTTGTTATACGGATTCTTTCATTTATCTTAGTCTGACTACATAGCATGACTATAGTGAAAATATACTCAATAGGTAAGTATATGTAGAATCTATACAGAATTGTATGCAGTCGTGGGGAGGGAGGGAGGTAGTGGGGGGTGGGTGGGGAGGGATAAAATCGCAATTGTATGGCAGTGATTGTTAAACATTAAAAAAATTAAAAAATTAAAATAAAAAAATAAAAAGTATTGGACTATCTGAAATTCATGATCAAGAAAAGCCCCTTGACCTAATATTTCAAGAAATCATCAAGAAAAACTGCTCAGACATTCTAGAACCACAGGGTAAAATAGAAATGGAAAGAATCCAACAAACACCTCCTGAAAGAGATCAAAAAAGGAAAATTCCTAGGAATACTGTAGCCAAATTCCAGAGTTCTCAGATCAAGGAATTATTATAATATTATAAGCAGCCAGATGGAAGCAGTTCAAGTACTGCAGAAACACAAGTAGAAAGGCACAGGATTTAGCCACTTCTACATTAAGAGATCAGAGGCTTATAATAGGATATTCCCGAGGTCAAATGAACTAGGATTAAAATCAAAAATCACCTATCAACAAAACTAAGTATAGTACTCTGGGGGAAAAAAAAATGTAATTTCAATGTAATAGAGGACTTCCAAGTACTCTTGTTGAAAAGACCAGAACTGAACAGAAAATTTGACTTTCAATTACAAGAATCAAGAGAAGCATAAAAAGGTGAATAGGAAAGTGTAATCATAAGGGACAAATTAAAGTTAAACCTGTTTACATTCCTACGTATAAAGGTGGTATTTGTAACTCATGAGACATTTGTCATTATGGTAGGTGCAGGGAATGTGTATGTATGTGTGTGTGTGTGTGTGTGTGTGTCTGTGTGTGTGTGTGTGTCTGTGTCTGTGTATGTGTATATATATATATATATATATATATATACATATATATATATATATATATACAGATATGCATGTTTATATTTAGATACATGCATACATATATGTGTATGTGTATATGTGTGTAAACACACATATATGTATATGTGTATATATATGTATGCAGAAACATACATACAAACACACATACAGAGGCTACAGAGTGAGTTTAATGCAAAAATATGATATCTAAAAAATAAAATTAAGGGGTGAGAGAAAGGAATGTACTAAGAGAAGGAGAAAGGGAGAAGTAGAGTGAGACAAATTACCTCACATAAAAGAATCAAGAAAAACTTTTATAAATGAGGGAGTGAAGGGGGCAGTAATAGGGAATTATTGAACAATACTTTCATTGGAATTGCCTTATGGAAGGAATAGCATACATATATCTCACCTTATAAAATTCAGGAGGGAAAGCCACAAGAAGGAGGATGATAGAAGGGAAAGCAGATTGGGGCAGGAAGTAGTCCAAAGCGAACACTTCTGAGGAGAGAGAGGGTCAAATGAGAGAAAAGAATAAATGGCAGGTAGAGTAGAATACAGGGACATATAGCAAGTCTTTCACAGCAGGACTATTATGGCAGTGTTTTATGTGACTACACACGTACGACTTACATTGAATTGCTTGCCTTTCCAATAAGGGTGGGTGGGGAAAGAGGAAAAGAGAGAAATTCTCACTCAGAGTTTTTAAAACTAATGGTAAAATTGTTTTACATGTAACTGTGGAAGAAGATACACAGGCAATGGTGTACAGAAATCTCTGTTAGCCTCCAGGAAAATGGAAAGGGCCGGGGTTGTTGATAGAAGAGAGGGGAGATTGGGGGAAGGGGTAATTAGAAGCAAAACATTTTTGATGATGACAGGGTGAAAGGAGAAAGAGAATAGAATGAAGAATGCTGTGGAGAATAGGATGGAAGGCAATACAGGTTGTAATAGTGACTGTGACACAAAAAGTTTTTTTTGAGACAAGTTTCTCTGATAGAGTCCAAATTTTTCTAAAATATAGAGAATGTGACAGATTTATTGAAAAAAAATAAGAGCTGCTCCCCAGAGGATTAATGATCAAAACATATAATCAGTTTTCAGATGAAATCATTAAAGCTATGTATAGCCATGTAGAAAAAAAATTCTAACTCACTAATTTTCAGAGAAATGCAAGTTAAAATAATTCTGAGGTACTACCTCATACTTATTAATAGGCTAATAGGACAGAAAATGTAAATGACAAATATTGAAGGGGATGTGGGGAAAGTGAGACAGTAATCTATTTTTCTTGGAGTTGTGAATTGATGAAACCATTCCATAGTGCAATTTGGAACTCTGCCAAAAGGATTATAAAATTATTCATATTTATTTAGCAGTAGCACTACTATATCTGTATCCCCAAAGTGATAAAAAAAAAAAAAACTATATGTGCAAAAATGTTTACAGCAAATTCTTTCTGTGGATAAAGAATTAGAAACTGAGGAGAGGTACATCTTTTGGGAAATGGCTGAATAAATTGTGATATGTAATTGTGATGGAATATTATTGTACTATAAGGAATGGTGAGCAGGATGTTTTTGGAAAAAAACAAGAAAGACTTATTTGGTTTAATGCAAATTCAAGTGTACTGTGCACAAAGTAACAGCAATATTGTCAGATGATCAGCACGAATGATTTAGCTGTTGTCAGCACTACAATTAACCAAGACAACTCTGAAGGATTTATGATGAAGAATGCTGTTCATTCCCAGAGAAGAAACTGTTGCTGTCTTAATACTGATTGAAACATGGTATTTGTTTTACTTTATTTTTTTCCTGAGTTGTTTTTTTTTTGTTCTTGTCCATGTTTTCTTTCATAACATGAGTATTATGTATGTTTTTCATGACTATATATGTATATCATACATGGAATTGCTTGCCTTCTCAAAAGGGGTGAAGTGAGGAGGGAGGATGGGAGAGAATTTGAGACTCAAAGATTTGAAGATGGTTGTTAAACACTGTTTTGCACGTTGCCAGGGAAAAATAAAATACTAAATAAAAGCTTTAAGAAGAGAAAAAGAAAGCAAAAAAGAAATGACAGTGAAGGAAGACAATTTTGAAAATGAATTAATAGTTTGCTAAAAAAAAAAAAAAGACACCAAAATATTCTGAAGAAAATGACGCTTTAAAAAACAGAACAGACAAAATTATAAAAGCGGCAAAAAAATTCACTGAAGAAAAGACCTCATCAAAAATCAGAATTGCCTAAATGCAAAAATAGCCACAAAAGCTCACTGGAAAAAAAAAAAGGCCTTAAAATGAGAATTATCTAAATGGATACATCAAGAAACAACAAAACAAACTCGAAAAATGAAATAAAATAAAAGCAAATTTGAACTATCTCATCAGAAAAAAGTGAACTAGCAAATAAATTGAGAGATAAATAAAGAATTACTGGACTAATTTAAGTCAATGATTAAAAATGAGTTCAGACATCATATTTCAAGTAATTATAAATGAAAACTATACTGATACCTTATATCTAATGGGTAAAATAGAAATTTAAAGAGTTCATTGATCAGGAGTGGAGTTATGATGGTGAAGTAAAAGCAGGGATTAGCTGATACTCTTCCCCAAGCCCCTCCAAATACCTGTAAAAATTACTCTAAATAAATTCTAAATAAACAAAAGGACAGAGTAAAACAAATATCTAGGCCAAGACAACCTATACACACACGCATATACATGTATACACACGTGTGTGCATATATGTGTACATACATTTATGAACAAACATACATTCACATGCATATAAATGCTTATATGCACATGTGTATATAAACACAGACATGCATATACATATACAAACACACATGTATATATGTACACATATACATGCATAGTATGCACCTATGTATATACGTATACATTTATGTGTGTATATGTATGTGTGTTTTATGTATATATGCATATACACATGTATGTGTGTATATATGTATTACATACATATATCATGTGAAGGGATATAAAAAATTAAAATTAAGAGACAAGAGAAGCATATATTGGGAGAAAGAAAAATGTAGATGTAGAATGGGATAAATTATCTCACATAAAAGGGGCCAGTAAAAGTTATTACAAGGAAGGAGAAGAAGGAAGAGGTGAAAGGGAATGAGTGATCTTTGCTTTCATAAGATTTGCCCATAGGAGGGAAGAACACGCACACTCAATTGGGCACATGACCCTATAGGAAAGCAGGGGAAAAGTGAATACGAGTGAGGGGATGATAGAAAGGGGGACATATTAGAGAAGGGGGTAATCAGAAGGAAAGACTTTTGAAAAGGGATCAGGTCAAAGGAGAAAAACAATAAATGAGGAAAGGGATAAGATGGAAGTAAACATAGTTAATCTTTCACAGCATGAATATTATGGAAGTGTTTTGCATAGCTGCACAGTTAGAACCTATATTGAATTCTTTGCCTTCTCAGTGGGGATAGGTAGTGAGAGAGGAAAGGATAGAATATGGAACTCAAAGTTTTAAAAATGAATGTTTTAAAATGCAATTGGCTAATAAGAGATACTGATAATGGGGTATAAAAATCTGGCTTGCCCTACACATAAATGAATAGGAAGAGATAAGTGAAGGAAAGGGTGAGGCATAAGAGAAAGGAGGGCACACTGGGAGCAGAGGTAATCAGAATGGATGCTCTCTTGGGATGGTGAACAGAAAAGATAGGGAGAAAATTTGAAACTCAAATTCTTGTGGAAGTGAAAGTTGAAAGTTAAAATATTTTTTTTGATAAAAGGAACCACGGTGGTTTATTGTGTAGGGAGTGACATGGTAAGATTTTGCTTTAGGAAATGAAATAAAAATAAATAATTATTGTATTTATCAAAATGGAGAAGGAGAGAATTCACTGATAACCTTCTAAAAGAAATCCCAAAATGAAAACTGCCAGGAAATTATAGACCAATTCCAGAGCTCTTAGGTCAATGAGACCTTATTGCAAGCATTCAGAAAGAAATCATTCAAATATTATGAGATCACAGTGAGTACCATGTGTGATTTAACAGCCATCACTTTAAGAAACATAGGATTGATATCTGGTTCAGGGAACCAAGACGACAGAATGAGCAGTAATTGCTATCTCCCTCCCCTTGTTTACACTGATGAGCCCAGAGAATATCTCTCCAGGAAAAATCCTGGAACAGTGGGAGCAGCAGAAGGGGTAAAAGGTCTTTCAGCTCATAAGGTTAGAAATATCCCTAAGGAGGGTTACTCTTTCTGTGGCTGAACACGACCAGTACAGGATCAGAGCTGCCCCAGACAATCCCACCTCAACAAACCTGGAGAAGATCCTGAACTCCAGGAGGGGGAAGCTACCATCTGCCAACATCAGAAACCCAGGCATGACCCCAAGCACCCCAGTGGAAGCAGGAAGACCCTACCAAAGACAACTAAGTTTGCCTAGGATATATCTCAGTACAGGATCCTTCTGGTGTTCAGAACACCCCTCCCCAACACTTAGCAAGCTAGCTCCAGGGTAACTACAGGGAAAATCCACAAAGAACTCACCAGGCCACTGCTTTCAAACACTAGTCAGTTTAGCAACAGGCAAACTGCAACATTTTAGTTTCTTTCTGAAAGAACCAGAGGTCACAACACACAAAACCTTAAGTTTTAGGCTTGAGACCTGTGGGACAGAGCTCCATGGACCACAGATGCAGAGATCTATTGTAGAAGCCAGGAAAAGGGTTATTATCATGAGTAAAAAGTAAAGCAGAAAAGAAAAGACAACAGAATATTTCTCTGGGGACAAGGAACAAAACACAAACACTAAAGAGGTCAGCAGTGACACTGTCTTCCCATTTGAAACTTCAGAAGGGATTATTAGCTGGTCTGAAGCACAAACAGCCTTCCTGGAAGAGCTCAGGAAGGATTAAAAAACCCAAAATAGAGATATAGAAGAAAAACTGACCAATGATTTTAAAAATATGGAAAAAGAATTCGCTGAAGAGAACAGCTCCTTAAAAAGGAAAATTGGACAAATGGAAAAGGAAGTACAAAACTAAATGGTGAAAATAACTCCTTAAAAGGAACAATTGGACAGATGGACAAGGAGATACAAAAGCTAAGTGAGAAGAAAACGATTTGATAAAAAATAGAATTGGGCAAGTAGAAGTTAATGAATCCATGAGACATCAAGAATCAGTCAAACAGAATTTAAAGAATGAAAAGACAGGAGAATATGGAAAATATCTAATTGCAAAAACAACTGACCTGGAAAATAGATCCAGGAGAGAAAATCTAAGGATTTTTGGTGCACCAGAATCCACGATGAAGAAAAGAACGTGGGCAATGTCTTCTAAGAAGCGATCAAAGAAAATTGCCCAGAAGTCCTAGATCCAGAGGGCAAAATAGTCATCGAAAGAACTCACCTTTTCCCTCCTGAAAGGGAACCCAAACTAAAAACACCAAGGAATATCATTGCCAAACTGTCGAGTGAAGGAGAAAATACTGCAGGCAGCCAGAAAGAAACAATTTAAATATTGAGGAGCTACATTCAGGATCACACAGGACCTTGCAGTTTCTAAGTTAAAGGACTGAAAGAAGTGAAATACGATATTCCATAAGGGAAAGTAGCTGAGACTACAACCAAGGATTAATTACCTACTAAAGTGAAGCATAATATTTCTGGCAAGGAGAGGAAAATTCAAGGAAATAAGGGATTTTCAGACCTTCCTGATGAAAAGGCCAGAACTCAATAGAAAATTTGACCTTCCAAAGCAGGTCTCAAGAGATGCATAAAAAGGTAAATGGAGGGAAAAAAATACTAGCTACACAATATGGGCAAACTGTTTAGATTCCTATTAGTGAAGATGATGCTTGTTAATATTGAGAATTACATATTTATTATGAAATGTTAAAGGGATATACATAGATAGTTGTAGTAGGTATAAATTAAATGATGTAATGATAACAAATAGGGATTGTAATGGGAGATGAAAAAAGGAGTAGGCAGAAAAAGATGAATTCCATCACAGGAAGAGAAACAAAAATATATTATAGTAGAGAGAAAGAGGGGAGGGAGATGAGCATTGTTTGAGAGGTACTCTCATTTGATTAGATTCAAGGAGGGTATAATAAGGTCAGTTAAGTACAGAAATACAATTACCTCTATAGGCAGTAGGAGGGAAAGGGGGAAAGAAAAGGGAGGAAAAGCAAAAAGGGAGGGAAGAAGTAGTAAGGGAAAAGGGGATTAAAAGGGAGAGGCATGAAAGAAGGGAGGGAAGACTGAGGGAGGAGGAGGACAAAAATTAAAATAATTGTGAAGGGGAAGGGGAAAAGGAGAATTAAAGCATAAACAAGGGGAAAGGGGGTGGAGCAGAAGACACAGATAGTAATCATAACTGTGAATGTGAATGGGGTGAAATCTCCAATAAAACAGAGACAGAGAGCTGAATGGATTAAAAATTATAATCCTACAGTACGTTGTTTACAAGAAACGCATTTGAAATGGGGACACACACAGGGTAAAGGAAAAAGGCTGGAGCAGAATATTTTGTCCTTCAGCTGGTGTAAAAAAAGCAGGGGTAGCAATCCTAATCTCAGATAAAGCAAAAGCAGAAACAGATCTAATCAAAAGAGATAAGGAAGGAAATTATATCCTTCTAAAAGGCACCATAGACAATGAAGCAATTTAATTAATAAACATGTATGATCCAAGTGGCATAGCATCCCAATCCTTAGAGGAGAATTTAAGGGAGTCACGGTAAGAAATAGGCAACAAAACTATACCAGTGGGGGAAATCAAGCTCTCACTCTCTGAACTTGATAAACCTAACCTCAAAATAAATAAGAAAGAAGGTAAGTGGGTGAATAGAATTGTGGATAAGGTAGATACGACAAATCTCTGGAGAAAGTTGAATGGGGATAGAAAGAAATATACCTTTTTCTCAGTAGTACATGGCACATATGCAAAAATAACCATTTAGTAGGCCATAAAAACCTCATAATCCAGTGAAGAAAGGTAGAGATAGTGAATGTATCCTTTTCAGATCATAATGCAATAAAACTTATACGTAATTGAAATCAAAATGAAAACCTAATTGGAAAAGAAACAATCCAATCCTAAAGAATGAGTGGGGTTAAGCAAAAAATTATGGAAACAATCAACAACATCAAGAGAATACCAGACAACCTACCAAATTTTATGAGGTACTGCAAAAGCAATTCTTAGGGGAAGTTTTATATCTTTGAATGCCTACATGAATGAAAGAGAGAAAGAGGAGATCAATGAATTGGGCATGTAGCTGAAAAAGCTTGAAAAAGAAAAAAAAAATTGAAAATCCCCAATTAAATACCAAAATAGAAATACTAAAAACCAAAGGAGAGATTAATAAAATTGGAATTCAGAAAACTATTGAACTAGTAAATAAAGGTAGTAGTTGTTTAACCAAAAAACCAACACAATATATAAATTTTTGGTAAATTTGATTTTAAAAAAGAAAGAACAGCAAATTAACAATATCAAAATTGAAATGGGCGACTCATCTCCAATGAGGAGGAAATTAAAGCAATAATAAGAAACTACTTTGCCTAACTGTATGCCCATAAATTCTACAATATAAATGAAGACGCATGATTATTTAAAGAGATATAAATTGCCCAGACTAGGAGAAGAGGAATTTGAATATTCACATGACCTTGTCTCAGAGAGAGAAATTGAACAAGCCATCAACGAACGCCCAAAGAAAAAATCTCCAGGGCCAGATGGATTCACAAGTGAATTCTATCAAGCAATTAAAGAACAATTAATTCCAATACTATGCAAACTATTTGGGTAAACTGGAGAATAAGGAGTCCTTCCAAATTCTTTTTATAAATTTCTATTTAAATCCTTTTACAAATTTTACAAATTTTTATAATTTCCTATTTTATAAAATATGGTTTTGTTACCTAAACCAGGAAGAGCCAAAACAGAGAAAGAAAATTATAGACCAATTTCTTCAGTGAGTATCAGTGCAAAAATTTTAAATAAGATTTTAGGAAAAAAAATACAGCAACTTGTCATGAGAATAATACGCTATGATCATGTAGGATTTATATCAGGAATTTAGAACTGATTCAATACTAGGAAAACTATTAACATCATTGATCATATAAACAACAACTCTAACAGAAACCAAATTCTCATCTCAAGAGATGCAGAAAAAGCTTTTGACAAAATACAACACCCATTCCTATTAAAAATCCTGGAGAACTTATAAATACATGGAATTTTCCATAAAGTAATAAACAGTATCGACCTAAAATCATCAGCAAGCATTATATGCAATGAAGATAAGCTAGATGCATTTCCAATAAGATCAGGGGTGAAACAAGAATGTCCACTATCACCACTGCTATTCAATATGGTACTAGAAATATTAGCTGTTGCAATAAGAGAAGAAAAAGGAATTGAAGGAATTAGCATAGACAAAGAAGAAGCTAAGTAAGTTTTCACTCTTTGCAGATGATATGATGATATACTTACAGAATCCAGAGCATCAAGTAAAAAAAAAAAAAAAAACTACTTGAAATAATAAACAACTTTGCAAAGCTGCAGGTTACAGGTTGAACCCACACAAATATTCAACATTTCTATATATTACTAACAAGCCTCAACAGCAAGAGATATAAAAAGAATTCCCATTTCTAGCTACACTAGAGACTAAAATATTTGGGGGTGTAACTACCAAAACAAACCCAGAAAATATATGAACACAATCACAAGACACTTTGCACTCAAATAAAGTCAGTTTTAAATAAGTGGAAAAACTTCAGTTGCTCGTGGGTGAGCTGATCCAATATAATAAAAGTGACAATTCTACCTAAATTAATTTACTTGCTCAATGCCATACCAATCAAACTATCAAATAATTATTTTGTCAAGCTAGAAATAATAACACAAAAATTCATCTTGAAGAAAAAAACATCTAGATTATCAAGGGAACTAAAGAAAAGAAATACTAGAGAAGGTGGCTCTATTAGATCTCAAATTGTATTATAAAGCAGGAATTAATAAAATCACTTGGTACTGGTTAAGAAACAGAAGAGTAGAGCAGTGGAATGGGTTAGGTACCTAAGACAGGATAGTCAATGAATATTGCAATCTGTAGTTTTATAAACCCAAAGATCCCAGTTTCTGGGACAAGAACTCACTGTTCAACAAAATTTGCTGGGAAAACTGGGTAACAGTGTGGTGGAAACTAGGCATATACCAATGCCTGGCATCATACACAAAAATAAAGTCCATATGGGTACATGATCTGGGTATAAAGATTGATACTACAAACAAATTAGTGGAGCAAGGAATAGTACATTTATCAGATTAATGGAGAAGGGAAGAATTTTTGACTGAACAAGAGATAGAAAACATAATGAAGTGCAAAACGCATAATTTTGATTACATTAAATTGTAAAGTTTTTGCACAAACAAGCCAATTGCAACCATGATTAGGAAGGAAACTGAAAGCTGGGGAAAAATTTTTGCAACTACTGTCTGTGATAAAGGCCTCATTTCAAAAATATATGGAAAACTGTGCCAGGCTTAGAGGCCTGTGGGCTACCCAAGTCTTACCTTACCTCTATCGGAGGTCTTCGCTTGGCCAAACCGGATGCTCGTATGAGAGAAAGGATGTTCCAGAGTCGAACAAGGGTTGAGCTTTATTCAGGGTTCTGGTTACAAGTGCAGGAGAATTCTTCCTTAGGAGGGAGCGAAGAATCTCCCAAGGAGGCAAAGATCTTACAATAACAGATTGGAAGTAGAAGTATAAGTGGGGAGAGAGGGGGAGGGGAGAGAAGAGAGAGGAAAAGCGGAGCCTAGTGTCCTTACACGTGGCCCCTCCGCCCAAGAGAGCTTTCAGGCTTTCCTGATCCTACTTAAGCTCTCCAGCCGCATAGTTTGCATCTGAATACCGTGCCTGTTAGGTAACTAGGTGTGCCCAGATCCGGGACAATCTCGAGGGCGGGGAGAGCTCTCTCCCATCACGTTTCCCACGGGAAGAGGCGGAAATACATGAGATAGCTCGGTTCACCTCGATTCTCAGCCGTTTTCCTGGGGGGCCTCGTGAGAACTCTAAGATTTAGAAGTTCACACCTTTACCCGTCCGAGACTGTCCACATGGAATTGAGCTTCCAACCCTAGCATCTCCCCCTTTTTGTTTTGCACAGCACGCACATGGCTCTAGAGCAAACAGTGGCTGGAGGCTGAGGGGATTGGGAAGGCCTTTAGCATATGAGTACCCCACAACAAGACTTCATTTACACAGAAATCTGCAGCTAGCACAACTGACAAAGAGAGGCATCAAATAAAACAAAGATGAAGCTAAATGGCTGAGTTACAGCAAGAGAAAGGGCAATCACTAAGTCCAAAGCATATTCTAAGAGAAGCAGCTAGTGCTGGCGCCTTACACATCACCACCCCCTCAGTCATGCAAATGGATCTCAACGGCCAAGCCTGAATGGCCAAGCCTGTGGTATTCAGGCGAAAAGTTGGTCATCTCCCGAAAAGTTGGTCACCCCTTCCCCCCACCAATGTCCTGGGTTTGTGATATCAAAGTCCTCCTTCAGCCGCTGGAAAGAGATGCCTAGATGGAGTGGTCAGCAATGTTGGGATGAGTGCTGCTTCCTCTCTGGGCAGCAGGGTTAAAGCTGTTAGCAGAAGACTCAGGTGGTGCATGATCCTTCTCCGGGGTCTCTGGGCTCTCCGGGGTCTCCGCCTCCTGCGTCTCCGTTGTCTCCGACACCGGTTTCCACCTATGGATCCTTCTAATGGGAATCCACGCATTCCCTTTTCCTGTGGAGACACAAACATACCTTGGACTCCATATTAGTATCTTACACGGACCTTTCCATTTCTCTGAGGCCATATCCTTTACCATGGCCCATGTGTCCTTATTTCCAGCCTGGGTATTACTTTCCTTGCGGGGTTGTCTTGGAATAGTCACAAAATGTCTCATAGCTGGAGTAGTATGTGAGTTTTTTGAGACAGCTGTATCAAGCTCTGATTGTATTAGGCAATCTCTTAATCTCCCCCTTTTTTGTTTAGCGAGAATCGCCTTTAAGGTGAAATTGATAAGGCTGCATACTGGCTGTTTATTTTGGTATAGCTGCTGCCAGGTGCTCACAAATGCTTGATTAACATCTGTAAGGAACCTGAATTTTACGGATTTTTTCTTTATAACAAACACAGGAGCATTCCAGGGTGACTGTGATGGCTCTATATTTCCTTTTTCTAATAGCTCCTTAACCAATAGTTGTAGTGCCTGGAGTTTTTCTGGAGTCAGGGGCCATTGCTCCACCCAAATCGGGGTGTCTGACTTCCAATTCAAGGGTGGGGACTCCAGTGCAACAGCAATGGCCCTTACTAAAAATTTGATAGCTTCATCCCCAGGCGGCTCATGATGTCTCTGCCCCAGATGTTAAAACTAAGTCCTGGAATCACCAACAGCCATACGGTCCCTTGGCGATCCTCTGCCTCCCACTTTACTGGGTGCATTGTCTCTAAGGTATTTTAGCACCCTCCTATTCCCCACACTGGTCTCTGGCTTTCTTTAAGCTTCCAGTGCCGGGGTACTGAGCGACCGCTAAGGCAGGTCCTATCCGCTCCAGTATCAAGGAGGCCAGTCATGGGAATTCCATTGAGCCAGATTGTACACTCAGGTCTATTCTGTCCTATTTCCTTTAGTAACTGGATTTGAACTGAGTGCTTTAAGGGAAGGGCAATAGCTATGGGAAGCTGATCCTGGCCCCTCCCTGTACTTATTTCTTTCTGCCCAGGGGTAAGGCAGGCTCTGGCTAAGCTCTTCCAGTCATTAGGAGTCAGAACGAACTGACCACTGAGAGTCTCAAGCATGGCTATGACAAAGGGTGAATTAGGGCAGTGCTTGGTACAAGCCTCTTTGAGAGTCGCTACTCTCTTCCACTCTATAGGTATGTGGCTCCTCCGAACCCCACCGGGGACACTGGGGTCCACTATTTCTAGCACAGGAAATGTCCCTACGTCTTCTCCATTCTCTATAGCCTTTCGTATTCCCTTTTCCAAACTGAACTGTGGCCCTAGACTGTCTGACCAATGGAGCATGCTATAAGGAGGCGCAGAGGGAAGACACGGCGTATGCTCCCCTGCTTCGCCTTTCCCATGAGCTAGATGGAGCTCCGAACCTATTTTTTCTTTACGCTCCTTAACTTTCTGCTTACCTGGGTTCTCCTTCCCTCCCGGGTTCTCTCCTCCCCTCTCTCTGCTTCCACTCTCATTCCAATCCCGCCCTGGCCTCTCTGGCCCTTCCAAAAGGCTCTTAATTACACCGAATATCAGGAAATCTAAATCCTCCAGCTCCCTGGGGCATTGTTGCTCATAAGCGGTCATTTGTTCTCTGACCACTCCCCATCTTTTTCTTGATATTCCTGTCTGCTTGAGCCAAGGAGAAACTTTCCAAATCCTTTTACAAAATTCTCAGAGGTCGTTTAACTCTATAGTGACCCCCGCCTCCCTGTATTCCCTGTAAAGTATCTCAGCCCAGACCTCCTGTTCCTCTGGCTTTATTACTGGCAATTGATTCCCCATCCCTGCCCTTTTCCCATGGGTGTGGGAAGCTACTCTCACTCTTTCTCTCCTTCCGAATCTAGGATTCGGGACTCGCGTCTTTCACAGTCCCTTCCGGGTGTTCCCAAAGCACCCAGGATATCTGCGCTCCCAGTCCTCTGTTCGGGGCGCCAACTGCCAGGCCTAGAGGCCTGTGGGCTACCCAAGTCTTACCTTACCTCTATCGGAGGTCTTCACTTGGCCAAACCGGATGCTCGTATGAGAGAAAGGATGTTCCAGAGTCGAACAAGGGTTGAGCTTTATTCAGGGTTCTGGTTACAAGTGCAGGAGAATTCTTCCTTAGGAGGGAGCGAAGAATCTCCCAAGGAGGCAAAGATCTTACAATAACAGATTGGAAGTAGAAGTATAAGTGGGGAGAGAGGGGGAGGGGAGAGAAGAGAGAGGAAAAGCGGAGCCTAGTGTCCTTACACGTGGCCCCTCCGCCCAAGAGAGCTTTCAGGCTTTCCTGATCCTACTTAAGCTCTCCAGCCGCATAGTTTGCATCTGAATACCGTGCCTGTTAGGTAACTAGGTGTGCCCAGATCCGGGACAATCTCGAGGGCGGGGAGAGCTCTCTCCCATCACGTTTCTCACGGGAAGAGGCGGAAATACACGAGATAGCTCGGTTCACCTCGATTCTCAGCCGTTTTCCTGGGGGGCCTCGTGAGAACTCTAAGATTTAGAAGTTCACACCTTTACCCGTCCGAGACTGTCCACATGGAACTGAGCTTCCAACCCTAGCACAACTGAGTCAAATGTATAAGAATAAAAATCATTCCCCAATTGATAAATTGTCAAAGGATACGAACAGACAGTTTTCAGAGAACGAAATCAAAGCTGTCTGTAATCATATGAAAACGTGCTCTAAATCACTACTGATTAGAGAGATGTAAATCAAAACAACTCTGAGGTACCAAATCACACCTATCATATTGGCTTACATGATAAAACAGGATGATGAAAAATTTTGGAGAAGACATGAGAGAGTTGGAACACTAATCCATTCTTGGTGGAGATATGAGCTGATGCAACCATTCTGGAGATCAATTTGGAACTATGCCCAAAATGCTACAGAAATGTGCCTACCCTTTGACCCAACAATACCGCTTCTAGAACTGTATCCCCAAGAGATCATAAAAATGGGAAAGGGTCCCACATGTACAAAAATATTAAAGCAGCACTCTTTGTGATGGCCAAAAACTCGAAATCAAGGGGATGTTCATCAAGTGGGGAATGGCTGAATAAATTGTGTTATATGAATATAATGGAATACTACTTTTCTGTAAAAACTGATGAACAGGAAGACTTCAGAGAAGCCTAGAAAGACTTATATGATCTGATGCTGAGCGAAAGGAGCAGCATCAGGAGGACTTTGTACACAGCAACAACCACAGTGTGTGAGGATTTTTTTCCGGTAGCCTTAGAACTTCATTGCAATGCAAGAACTTGAAAAATTCCCACTGCTCTCTTAAGGCAAAATGCTTTCCACAACCAGAGAAAGAACTATGGAATTAAATTACAAAATGTATCAGATCATTTTCTTTTGTATTACATTTTGATTTGTTTTATGATATCTCGCATTCATGTAAATTCTTCTGTGCAACATGACTAATGTGAAAATTTATTTAATAGGAATGTGTGTGTAGAACCTGTGTAAAATTTTATTCTGTCTCAGAGAGGGAGGAGAGAGGGAGAGGAAAAAATATAAGTTATATAGAAGTGATTGTAGAACACCAAAAATAAATAAAATATTAATAATAAAAAGAAACACAATGCTTGGTACATGATGCTCTAGAAGGCAAAATAGCTATCATTAAAATCAAGAATAACTCACCTAATACAACCGAGAATCATTTTTAGTGGATAATATAGACATATTTTATAGATTGTATAGGTATGTAAATATATATTTAGTGAAATAGAGGAGCATTCCTGATGAATAGATCAGAGTTGAATAGAAAATATGTGGTTTAAAAACCTCAAGAGAAGCATACAATAGGAAACATTAAAGTGATCATAAGGCACTCAATAATGTTATATTGTTGACATTCATATATGGGAATATGAATCATGAAACTCGTTATATCTTTATAATTCTTAGAACAGGAGTGTACATAGGCAGAGATTTGAAAACTCAATTGATGCTCTTTTGTGATCAGCTTCCACTTTGTTTTTATTCTGTAACCTGATTTGGGGGAATTCCACTCTTTAGCTGTTCTCCCAACTTAGAATGTTCATCATCTTTCCTCCAATAAGAAATTAGATTACCTGTCCCTACACCCTTAGTGCGTCCTGCTTATTTCTTTATCTTAATGTATAAAAATCAGTGCAAATCTTGAATTGGGGTCTTTATGCGGGCTGAGGGGACTTTAATAGAACTTATTATGCATGCATTTGTAATAAATTATATAGATTAGACTTTGTTTCTTAAGTTACTATAAATTCACTCATGACAGAGGGTAGTGATGTGAACAGATCATATTGAGATGATATCCCATCTCCCCCAAAATAAAGAATTGAGAGAGATGTACTGAAAGAAATGGATAGTGAGAGGTGCAATGGGGAAAATTTTCTCACATACAGGAGGCATGTGTCAGACTCAAATAATCGGAATTATAACAGTTGCTCATGGGCAGGGTAAGATAATATAATAAAAATGACAAATCCACCTAAATTAATTTACTTATTTAATGCCATGTAAATCAAACTACCAAAAGTATTTTATACAGCTAGAAAAAATATTAACAAAATTTACTTGGAAAAGCCAAATATTCAGAATATGAAGGGAATTAATTAAAAGAAATGCAGGAAATATGGCCTAGTCTTCCCAGATCTTAAATTGTATTATAAAGCAGGGATCATCAAAAGTACGTGATACTAGCTAAGGAATAGCATGGTGGATCAATGCTATAGGTTAGGTATATAAGGTGCAATAGTCAATGATTATAATAATCTACTCTCTGACAAACTCAAAGACTCTAGCTTCTGGGACAACAGCTCAGTATGGAACAACAACTGCTAGGAAAACTTGAAACTAGTACAGCAGAAACTGAGCATAGACCAAAGTCTTACACCATATATCAAAATAAAGTCAACGTCATGCATGATTTAGATATAAATGCTGATAGTATATAAACAAACTATGAGATGAAGAATAATTTGCCCTCTAGATTTAGGAAAATGGAAGAATTTATAACCAAAGAAGAGATAGAGAACATTATGAAATGCAAAATGGATAGTTTTTACAACATTAAATTAAAAAGTGTCTTCACAAACAAAATGAATGCAACCAACATTAGAAGGGAAGTAGAAAGCTGGGAAACATTATTTTTTTTGCAACCATTGATTCTGATAAGGTCCTCATTTCTGAAATGTATAGTGAAATGCATCAAATTTATGAGAATATGTCATTCCATAATTGATAAATGGTCAAAAG
Source organism: Notamacropus eugenii (assembly GCF_028372415.1). Taxonomy (NCBI): domain Eukaryota; kingdom Metazoa; phylum Chordata; class Mammalia; order Diprotodontia; family Macropodidae; genus Notamacropus; species Notamacropus eugenii. The sequence goes on from NC_092875.1 coordinate 384,804,553, forward strand.
GTATGAAGAGACAGTTTTCAGACGAGGAAATTAAAACTATCTCTAGCCATATGAAAAAATCCTCCAAATCACTATTAAGGAGAGAAATGCAAATCAAAACACATCTGAGGTGCCACCTCACAACTATCAGATTCAGTCACATGACAAAACAAGAAAATGATAAATATTGGAGATGTGGGAAAATGGAAACAGTATTGCCTTGTTGGTGCAGTTGTAAACTAATCCAACATTTCTGGAGAGCAATTGGGAACCATTCCCAAAGGGTTATAAAACTGTATGTCAGCTGTGGCCCAGCAATACCAAGTCTAGATCTGTATTGCAAAGACAGCATAGAAATGGGAAAAGGACCCATATGTAGAAAAATATTGATGGTAATTTCTTGGGTAGTGGCAAAGAATTGGAAATGGAGGGAATGTCCATCAAGGATGGATAAGTTGTTGTATATAAATGTAATGGAATGCTATTGTTCCATAAGAAATGATGAGGAGGCCAACTTTGAAAAAACCTGGACTTACATGAACTGATGCTGAGTGAAGTAACCAGAAGCAGAAGAATATTGTGTGCTGTAATAGCCAAACTTTGTGATAACAAATTTTGATAGGTTTAACTTTTCTCATGAAATCAAGAAGTTAAGACAGCTCCAAAAGTCTCATGACAGAAAATGCTAAATACATTCCAAAAAGATCTATGGAATCTGAATGCAAACGAAAGCTCTTTTTTTTTCTTTTTTGTTCAAATAAGGAATATATGCATATGTGTATATGTGTGTGTGAGTATATACATATATATATATATATATACATACATACATACATATATAGACATATATCTGTATGTGTATTTCTGTGTTTGTTTGAGAAATCTGTCTTACCCAATAGGCAAGCAAGAGAGAAAGGCAATAAGACAAAATGTGGGTTGTGATAAAAGGAAGACTAGATTAAGGGATGTGGTAGTCAAAAACAAAGGGAACTTTTCAGAATGGACAGGATGAAAAAAGAAC